>NW_023305706.1:0-29151 GCF_011077185.1 Oxyura jamaicensis
AGAAACCCCTATGGAATTTTTGGACCAACTTTTGAAATGCAATGAAGGAGAAAAATAATAATAATAATAATAATAATAAAATTGGATGTGGCTTCAGAAAACAGAGGCAATTGGCTAGCCTCTTCCTAGGGCAATTGCCCCCCTGATATCAGAAAGAAATTGTCTTCGGCTGCAGGATAAACTTAGAACAGTCAGGAATAATGGGGACTTGGGGCACCTACCCTAGCAGGTCCACTGGTTGAAATAAAGCTAAGGAATGAAGAGAGAGGCTTGAATTTTTGTTGGTTAAAGGAGATTCTTTCTCTGTTAATTAGTCTGTAAATGTAATAGGAGCAACTGGCCAACAGGAAAAGGTGGTGGGTTTTTTTTGCAGTGCTTGAAATATAAACTGGGGAAACAAATAGGGATACATAGGTTTTTATATCTACCTGGATCTCCAAAATCTCTATTAGGTCGAGATTTGTTAGAACAATTAGAAGCAGAAATTGTCTTTGAAAAAGGGAAAATGGAATTAAAGATAGAAGAAGAACAACTAATAAATGTGTTGAGCTTGGCACTAATACAAACTGACCTTAAAAGTGAAATACCCTCAGAGATCACAGATCAAGTGTATCCAGGAGTTTGGGCCACCGAAGTCCCTGGAAGAACTAAAAATGTGACTCCAATAATTATTAAATTAAAGCCAGGTGAGAAACCTGTAAAGGTTAAGCAATATCCTTTGAGGATAGAAGATAGGAAAGGAATTAAAGAGATAATTGATAAATTTCTACAGTATGGATTATTAGTTGAATGTGAATCCAAATACAATACACCCATATTGCCAATCAAAAAGGCAGATGGAAAAAGCTATAGGCTAGTTCAGGATTTGAGGGCCATAAATAAAATCATCGAAGATATACATCCAGTAGTGGCAAACCCTTATACTTTGCTAACTAAATTAAAGAATAGTCAAGTTTGGTTTACCATACTGAATTTAAAAGACGCCTTCTTCTGCCTAGCCTTAACCACAGAAAGCCAAAACCTATTTGCCTTTGAATGGGAAAACCCCGACTCAGGTAGAAAGATGCAGCTTAGGTGGATAGTATTACCTCAAGGATTCAAGAATAGCCCCACCATTTTTGGAAACCGATTAGCAAAGGAACTTGAGACTTGGAAACCTCTGGACACTGAAGGGACTTTGTTACAATACGTGGATGATCTATTGATAGCCACTGAGACTAAAGAAGGCTGTGTTCAATGGACTGTCAGTCTCCTTAATTTTCTGGGTTTAAATGGATATCGAGTCTCCCAACAGAAAGCCCAGCTGGTTCATCAACGTGTGACCTATCTGGGATTCGAAATTTCGGGAGGACAACGAGAGCTGGGAACTGAATGCAAGGAAGCCATTTTGCTCCGGCCTTGGGAGTGCTGGACCTGTCGAAACCTTTTTGGTTATTTTCACATGAGAGACAAGGGATGGCTTTGGGAGTATTAGCGCAAAAGCTGGGTCCCTATAAGCGAGTAGTAGCTTACTTCTCTAAACAACTGGATGAAGTAAGTAAAGGATGGCCCGGATGTCTTCGGGCGGTGGCAGCAGTCATTATCAATATACAGGAGGCTCGGAAGCTTACAATGGGACAGAAAATGACAGTGCTAGTTTCCCATACAGTCTCAACAGTTTTAGAACAAAAGGGAGGTCATTGGCTCTCGCCGCAGAGATTTTTAAAATCCCAAGCAATACTAGTAGAACAAGATGATGTGGAAATTGTGGTCACTAACATTGTGAATCCAGCCTCTTTCCTTAGTGGAACTCAGGATGAGCTAATAACACATGACTGTATAGAAACAATGGAGACCGTGTATTCCAGGCGACCTGATCTTAAGGAAGAACCTTTAGAAGATGCTGACGAATCTTGGTATACTGATGGAAGCAGCTTTGTGAAACAAGGACAACGTAAGGCAGGGTATGCCGTTACAACCACTCAACAGGTAATCGAGTCTAAACCATTACCTCCTGGGACGTCCGCCCAGAAAGCAGAGATAATTGCTCTTACACGAGCACTGGAACTAGCAGCAGGAAGGAAAATAAATATCTGGACAGATTCTAAATATGCATTTGGTGTGGTGCATGCTCATGGAGTGATTTGGAAAGAGCGTGGATTGCCTACCGCTCAGGGAAAACAGATAAAACATGCTGAAGAAATTTTAAAATTGTTAGAGGTGGTAAAACAACCAGAAAAGGTAGCTATCATGCATTGTCGGGGACACCAAAAGGGGAACGCCGATTTTGAAATTGGAAATCGATTGGCAGATCAAGAGGCTAAGCAGGTAGCTGGATTAACTGAAGTGAAGGCATCATCTTTGATACCAGACGGTAAAGTTCAAACTATATACATAAACCAAAAGCCAAATTATACAAAAGAAGACTTAAAATTAATTGAAGATTTGAAAGGTAAAATGAAACCAGATGGATGGGTATATTTAAAAGATAACTGAGTAGTAATACCCTCTAATTTGATATGGCTCACAGTTCTTACAGAACACAATAAAACACATTGGGGGGCTGACACATTGCATAAGAGCCTGAGTCAGACATTAGTGGGACAAAATTTATATGCAACGATAAAAGAAGTAGCTCAACAATGTAGCATTTGTTTACACAACAACCCCAATACTAAGAATAAAATAAAATTTGGAATAATTGGTAAAGGAAATTATCTGGGACAACAGTGGCAAATTGATTTTTCAGAACTCCCTAGAAAAGGGGGGTATCGTTATTTATTGGTTCTGACTGACACGTTTTCAGGATGGCCCGAAGCCTTTCCCTGTCGAACAAACAAAGCAAGATAAGTGGTTAAAGTCTTGTTAAATGAAATAATACCACGCTTTGGGATTCCAGTAGCAATGTCCTCTGATAAAGGTTCACATTTTATGCGCAAGTGGTACAACAGATAAGTAAGATTCTAAAGATAGATTGGCAACTACATACTCCTTATAGACCGCAGGCAAGTGGACAAGTAGAAAAAACGAACCATTTAATTAAACAACAAATAGCTAAAATCGGACAAGAAGCTAATTTGTCAAGGCCTCAATCCCTCTCTTTAGCATTACTTAGAATTAGAGTTAAACCTAGAGTAAAGGAGAATTTGAGTCCCTTTGAAATCTTATATGGGAGGCCGTATCAATTTCTATTTAGTGGAGAGGATCTAACACAGTTAGGATCAGAATATTTATATGCTTATATAACTGAACTTCAGAAACAATTAAATAAAGTACATAAATTGATTTTAGGGACCAGGGCTAGAGGGCTGGATCAACCAATCCACGCCTTTAAGCCCGGGGATTATGTATATATAAAGACTTTTTCAGGACAACCCCTAGAAGAAAGATGGACCGGACCATATCAGGTGTTGTTGACGACGCATATTTGTATGTGTATTGTTCAAGTGTTTGTTTTGTTGTATTACGAAAGATGGGTACATTTAATGCAAAGGAATTTGCATGCATCAAGAAAAGGGGGGATTGAAACAAGCAAGCAATTAGTAAATATAAAAGGATGATTAGCTAGCTAGGCAGTAGGATGAATCATTACCTAGGTATTAAGAATAGAATAGATTAGTTACTCAGTATTATCTGTTAGTCAAGGAAGAAGTAGTCTGAGTCTGTAAGATATATTATCAGGAGACAAGAGGAGAAGAATAGGTGAAAACGAAGTAACAAAAAGTTGCCAGACATCCCGTCTCGGGCAGGAAACAGATGGACAACAAGGACACAAATTAGCTCAGACTGATAAGGACATTGCAAACTTGCAAAATCGCTACATTCTAGATAAAGGGTGAGAAGTATACTATGAGGAAGACATACGGCCTTCCTCCCAAAGACCACTGCCCACGTCCTTAAGACCCCTGCCCACAATTCTTGGAAGAATCTGCGCAAGTGCAAAGGACTGATAAGCTAATTAGCATAAGAAGCGTGAGTAGGCGGGTTTAGGTAATGAATATGTATAGGTGTTAATTGAATATTCGTTGTTCTGCTGTATAAATATGAGATAGTTTGTCACTTTGGGTATGCACGTTAGGTGGAAGGATCCCCCGTGCATCCAGCGCTGTCAATAAAGAATACTTCGTCACTAAGAAGAAATTTTGACTTCGTTCTTTAAATCACAGGCTATGATAGGTTCTCTTTATTTGTGAAATCAAATCAAAAAGGTGTTTTTTTTTTTGCAGGTAGCTTATTCTGGGAAGAAGACAAAACAAGATTTTAATCTTTCTTGGAACCAAGACACTGCTGGAGGAAAAACTTTTGTCTTAATCCAGTTGTTTGTGGCTCAGTTTATGAATCTTGTATTATAATACCTGCTAGCTATGACTCTGGTTTCCTGGGTTTTCTTAGTGTATACTTGGCTAAGCCACTAAAATGAAAAGTTGTGATTTTTATTAGAGAGCCTGGAACAGTTACATTAATAAAACCTTTATTTACACTTCACACCATATCATACTGTCTGCAAAATAAGACATGACATACTAATGTCTGTACCAGAAGTTTAGCATTTCTTACCTCTCACATGTTGATGCCAACACTAGTGAGCAGAAATGTGGCATTTGCTTTACCTCTAAGTAAGTCTCATTCATTAGCAAGTTATCTTGCAAAATGTTCTGTCAGTGACTAGGAAATTTTTGTTCTGGGATTTTTCATCTCTTCTCCACTCCTTATTTGAGTCATTGGGTTTACTGTGTAGATGGAGAAAAAAAAAAGGTGGGTTTTCTTTTTGACTGAGGACAGACCAGTATTTGGGTCAATAAAAACATACTTGCTTGAAGGCAATCTCTCCTGCCTTCCTAGAAGTTTCAGAACCTCTTGGAGTTGATGAGACACTAAATCCATGATTTAGTGTCTCAGTGATACAGCTGTGGTGCCTCCCTGCTCCTGTGGACTGTAAGCAGAAGCTTATGCCAGGTACTTCAGTGAAGCATAGATACCCTCTAGTGTTTCACTGAACCTGCATTTGCTGAACGATGTCTTGAGCTGACTCTCCTTTCCCTGGAGTGCCGCCCATCTGCATGTGAAGTGCATGCTTCCACCACATATTAGTAACAAAATCACGTCTCTGCATTTGTGACATAACAATCACAAATTTATTATGAATGTTTCCTTTCACCAGTGAGAACATGAAAAATGTAAGAATGCTTGTCCTATGTCTGAAGGTGACCCAAACGGGGATACCTTCTTTGTGTATACCCCTAATTTACAGTGACTTGTAGCTCTGGATCAGAGGCAGTATCTTTGTGTTTAAAAACACTTGATCGATTTTTTTTCTGTGGATGTCAGTTGCCCTTTGAACTCACCTAGGTCAGTTACTTAGCAAGAAATTCAGCAACTTAATTGTGCATAGCCTGAAGAAATACCTTGTTTGCTCTGAGCAAATAAGCCCTTTGTTGTGAAAACAGCTGGGAGCAGGGGTTTTTTTTGTTTGTTTCTTTGTTTTTAGAAACGGAATGACTCATCCTCATTCATTCACCCTGTGCCACTGTGCCACTCAGCTCCACAAACCTCTCCTTCTGTATGGCTTTTGAGCTGCAGAGTCCTAGTCATACAGTGGTATCTCTTGCAGGAACATGTCTTTATCTTTTCTGTGCATTAAGTTTAGCTATCTTTGCTTGAGACAGTGGATGAACAGGCTAAAGTTGCACAGCAGTATTCGAGATGCAGGTTCATTTGTAGTTATTATTTGGTGTCATAAAATGCTTTCTAGTTGCTACTCCTGCAAACACCTATTGTTCAGTTTGCATTTTGGGCCTGCCAATAGCCGTTGGGTTGATGCCTTAGAAAGGACAAACTACTGCCATTTTTGGATCCAAGTATGATCATTTAGAACCTGTTACTGTCCCATGCCACTGAAATTGCTCATCGTCAGACTTTCTTTCACCATTTTGTCAAACAGTCAGTGCCGCGAGATCCAGTAGTTCTTGTTTTCAGTCCTGAATAACTCATTGAGGTGGCAATTTCCTGATGATAGGACTAACCGACTTTCAGGATCACTTGTGCATTTTAAATAACACAGATTTGAAGATAGCTGTGGGAAAGGAATTCGCAGGTGGCTTTGCCTTGCTTCCCACGTCCTTGTATTAAAGATAATGAGGAAACAAGCTAGAGACAAATACATGGAGAAGCTAGACCAATTATAAGTTGTTATCGGTGCGTGCTGTAGTTAGTTGCCTATATATACTCTGTGAGAACCTGCAATAAAGGAGAACGATTATACTCGCATCGAGGCTGCATCGTTACTCGGGTCCGTTTCCCTTTCCGACATCTGGTAGCAGGGATGCTTAATCGCCAGATAGTCCAGCTCGACTGAGTTCTCCGAGACTGCGGTAAGCAGCTAGAGGAGGGGATTGGGAAAATAAACGACTGAGAGGGTGCTGTTTGGCAGACATGGGTCAGGGTCGCTCCCTACCTCTCAGAGGAAGCACAGCCATGGAAGTGGGGGCTGTGGCATTGTTGCTTGCTGGAATACTCTCTAAGAGAGGTATCGAGACTGATTTAAACAACGAAGTCAAAAAAAAGGAAAGAAAGAATAAAAGAGGAAAAGCAAAAGAAAGAAAATAAAAAAAAACAGTGAAAGGAAAAAAGAAAAAACGAAATAATGAAAAAAAAAGAAAAAAAATCAGGGAAAGAAAAAAGAAAAGAGAAAAAAAAAGAAAGAAAAAGAAAAAAAGGGGAAAAAGAGAAAAAAAAAAGAAAAAGGGAACAAAAAAGAAAAAAGAAAAAAGATAAAAAACTAGAGAAAAAAAGAAAAAATATATAAAAAATGAAAAAAATGAAAAAAATGAAAAAAATGAAAAAATAAAAAAATAAACGGGGGAAAAAAGACAAAAAAATAGAAAAAAATAAGAAAAAAAGAGGGAAAAAGAGCCAAAAAGAAAAGAAAAAAAGAAAAAAGAGAAAAAAAGGGGAAAGAAAAAAAAGAAAAAAAGAAAAAAAAATAAAGAAAAAAAGGGAAAAGAAAAAAAAGAGGAAAAAATAAAAAAGGAAAGAAAAAAATAGAAAAAAGGGAATAATAGAAAAAAGGGGAAAAAAGAAAAAAAAGAGAAATAAAAAGAGAAAAAAAACGAGAGAAAAAAGGAAAGAATAAAAAGAAAAAAGGAAAAAATGAAAAAAAAGGGGAAAGAAACAGGAAAAAGAAAAAAAATATAAATGGGAAAAATGAAAAAAAGAAAAAATAAAAAAGGAAAAAAATGAAAAAAATAAAAAATGAAAAAAATAGAAAAAAAGGAAAAAAATAGAAAAAAGAAAAAAAAAGAAAAAAAAGGAAAAAAAGTGGTAAAAAGAGACAAAAAGAAAAGAAAAAAAAAAAAGAAAAAATAGAAAACCAGGGGAAACTGGTTACAATATACCAAGAGGAGGACTGTTTGAGTATGTCAGTGGAGCCAACTTTTTTGGAGAGATCCTGGAATGGTTTGGGTTTGCCCTTGCCTGCTGCACCATTGAAAGCCTTGCATTTGCATTGTGTACGCTTTTTATCTTGGGCTCTAGGGCAAAGCAACACCACCAGTGGTACCTTGAGAAATTTGAAGACTACCCAAAGGATAGAAAAATTCTGATTCCATTTGTGTATTAAACAGATGCTTTGAATACCATCAGGTTCTGGTGGTGACCCTGTTTTTGAAATGGTTACTGTTTGGAACAACTAACACTTCACAAGTGTTAGCCAGTTAACATACTCTGTTCACTAGTGACAAAGCCTTGTGCTGCTATTAGTTACTGCTTTTCTTCTTAATGGAACCCCCAAATCTGATGGACATGGTGAACAGGAATGAAAGTGCTTTTGGAACAGCACAGCACCGTTGTGAATACTTAAGGCAAGATGACTGAATTCACATCGTGGAAACTACTGTACAGGATTTCTGATGTTTCATTTTCAGCCTATAGAGTGTTTGGGTATTACCCATCTGATCTAGCCATGTCCTGAGGATTGTGCAGTGAGCCCAGTCACCCTTAGTGTATAATTTGGCTGGTGCATTTTGCCTCTTACTTGCCTGCGTACACAAATGGGGTTGATTTGTCTTGCCTTCCTAATTTTCTTCCCCTTGCCCCCATTTCTAGGAGAACTGATGCAGACCAAAGACATTGAATTAATGTAGTTGCTGTTAGGTGAGAAATGTTCTTCCTGCTCTCTGCACTCTTGCACAGATATGAACACTATATAGGTAAAATGTAATACTGGTTACAACAATAGCTGTAGTGGTAATTCTCCCAAATAACTGATTTAGTCATCTACCTCTAAAACTTCATAACTATCTCAAATAATATACAACATTTGTCTTTGTGTTCAGCACTATTTTTAGAGATATATTTTTTTTATTAGGGGTGCATTAATAGTGATAGACTGTCCTCCAAGGATTTTTACAGAATTTTCTTACTATGCAGTTTTGAAAAAGTCTTTCTTTTCCTGTTGATAACGGTCTAGTCAATCTTTATATTCAAAGTTTGGAATCTTTTAGTGCTTTCTTACTGTTTCATTAACGTTAGTTCTCACATTGCTATATTTTTTTCCTAAAGGAATCCAGAGGGATTTTAAAGACATGGTAGAATCTCAAGTATACAGACTTCTGAGTTTTGGACACATCTATGTCCTTTGAATATTTGTGATATTAAAGAGTATTTTTTTAGAATTGCAGAAAAGTCAGGTTTTCTGCAGAAACCCTCAAGGAAATAAATGAACTGCTGCAGATGTATTTTGGAAATCTCTTTGAAAATCAAAAACAAATTGATAATATAGCTTTACTAGGTGTTGAGTGTTCTGGTATGGTATTGTGTTAAGCTTTGTCCAGTGTTCAAAATTCTTTTTTTTGCTATGACCTACACGGCTGTAGTAATACATGTAATATGAGGGTGGAACTTTACTCATCTAATTTTAAATATTTCCTTTAAAAAGTACATTCAGGAAACGGGCAGTGAAAAAGGACTTTGCCACCCAAGATTTTTCTTAACAATGGTGTATTCCTGCTTTCCTTCTTGTAACAGTTACACAGTACTTAGTGCACTGAAGTCTTGGCTATCATTAAGGATTTATTCAGTGATACAGAGAAACATAATACACTTTATCATTATTGACTGAAATAGCCAAAGGATAGAGGGGAGAGAAGCTGTCACTCATACCACGATGATAACTTATCCTACAGCTAAGCCTTTGGACTGCCAGTTGCTCCTCACAGAGATGACCAGTTACTGCCTCAGTAGACACCCAGGAAACACCATAGAACAGGTTGGGAAAGGCACTTTACGTAATGAATCACCTTAGCATTACCCTTTCCTCACAAAGAGGCACCACCCATAGGAAAACATTACAAAAGTATGAATTCTGCACTGCCACGGGTGCCAGACTCATTTAATGCCAATGCAAATAAGAAAATTGATTGTTGAATTTTCTTTATATAACCAAGTCAGGCTGTGTTTTCTTTGAACATCGTGTTGAAAATTATTTTTATGGCTTTGAAGTCTTAAGAGTGTTAGCATGGGCATATATTTTATATTTTATACTGCTTGTCTTTGTTTGTATCTTGTACTGCTTGTCTTTGTCCTGTCTCTTGTGCTGCTTGTCTCGCACTGCTTGGTGAAGGATCAAGTGCAGGTGTAACCAATATATCTAAGAGAAAGCGTATAGGGAGGACATTTAAAGAATAACAGGTACAGTTCGACCTTTGATAAGGAGCCAAAGATGGATTAACCCGTTGGATGAGCACCAGGAGCTGAAGTGAGCATGCGCCGGGGAGAAGGGTGAAGAGTTCAGAAGAGAGGAAGACTCTTTACTTCATCATGAAGACCACCTAAAAGACCACCAGATGGCACTGGGCATGTGCGAAGGGGAGGAGAGCTAATTAGAATGGAATGCGAGGCTGATGTAATCAATAATGAATATGCATCATCTTACGTAATCACAATAGTATAAGTTGCGGTCGGGATGTAACGGGATCTGAAGCCAGATTTGGGCACCTGCCCCTGGTTTCCAGTGCTGAATAAAGCACCTTCATATAATCACATTGTGGTTATGTGTCTGCTACGCTAATATTTTGGCGACCCAGATGGGACAGCGTGGGCACTGCTGAGGCGGATCATGTCTTGATTACGCTCCAGCGGGCACCGAGGAGTTTCTCGGGGAGCCATCGACCCGCGACCGACCTCCGCTGCTCACAACGTACCACTGGATAGGTAAGCAAAGGTGCTTTCTGGTTTTCGGTAACAATTTGGTTTGGGAAAGCCTGCCGGTCAGACACGGCGAAAGCCACGCTCGGTTGGGCAGGGAGCTCCCGGGGTAAGCCTAGGCGCCGTCCGTCAGACGGAGCGAAAGCTCCGCAGGTTCGGCATTGGTGTTTGGTATTGGTAATTGTGTGGGTTTGTGTCGAAGGGGGGTTGGCAGAATATCGGGCAAAGCACACCGCTGTTTCGACAGCCTTTAGGGTAGTGTGCTGCCGCTTGGGCGGCACCTTGTTGTCTCCCAGATCTACCCGTCACCTTTTCTCCTGCATGGACAGATGCAAGGACTTTCCTCTGTCCATTGATTTAAAACTTTAAGAACATAGCATACTTTATCTATCTTTTCCTGGGGGTCACACCCCTACTCCCCCTTTTTTGTTTTAGAAGCATAGCTTTTAGGGTACCATGGGCCTGTTCAATAATTCTCCCATGGGGAGAATGAGGTATACTCGTCAGATGTTGAATACCCCACTGTTGAAAAAAAAGTGGGTTGCATGGGCCCCATATCCTGGCCCATTATCTGTTTAATCATTTTTGGAACTCCTAATTTCGCAAAAGCTGACAGAAGATGTTTACACACATCCTTTCCCTTTTCCCTTTTCCCAGTCCGTGACTGGGATAGCTTAGCTGGAGATGGTAATACTGGTTGAAATGTTCCCATATCTTCCATGACTTCATTAATTTTTCTCAGATCATATAACAGTCTCCATTTTCACAGAATCACAGAATCACAGAATCACAGAACTGTAGGGGTTAGAAGTGTGATAAATGATTAAGTCCCAAATAGGATTTTTGTGATTTATTAAGCGAATAGAGGCAAGCAAACAGCGCTGGGTGCACCGGGAGTCTCTGCTCTACCAGGACACACACCTGTTACATCAAGTGGTTGATTTTTATGCTCCTAGACTAATACATATTCATCACTATTCCTAGAAAAGGCAGGGTTATTATAATTAGTTCTTGGAATCCAAACCCTCTCTGGACGCATGCGTATCAGTCTCTGGTGGTCTTTCTGGGGGTCTCTTGTGCTGAAGGCTTGTAGTCTTCCTCCCAGGCTTTGTCCTTCGGTCATCCTTCAACTCCCCCTTTCTCCTTATTTGGTGGATCTCTTTGCTGGTTATCAGAGGCTTGCGCAGCGTCCCATGCAAAAGTCTGCAGTTTGCTAAAAGAAACTCCTTGGTCCTCTTATCTCCCAGACTAGAGTCTCAATGTTCGCCCTTCAAACCCTCTATTTAGACAAATTGCTGGATCGTTCCTTTGCATGATACAAGAACTAGGTACACTAATCACTCTGTTTTTCTTAAATAGGAGCTTATATTTCATCATGCGGCCCTAGCATTGTTCCATACTGACACGAATCAAATAAACACATTTCACAGAAGGGACCTCTAAAGATCATTGGGTCCAACCCCCCGCCAAAGCAGGATCCTCAGAGCAGGCTGCCCATGTAGGCGTCCCGACGGGCCTTGAATATCTCCAGAGAAGGAGACTCCACAACCTCTCTAGGCAGCCTGTTCCAGTGCTCCGTCACTCTCACCGTGGAGAAGTTCTTTCGCATGTCGGTGCGGAACTTCCTGTGTTCAGTTTTGCGGCCGTTGCCCCTTGTCCTATCCCCACAAACCACTGAGAAGAGGTTAGCTACATCCTTCTGTCTCCCACCCCTCAGATATTTGTACACATTGATAAGATCCCCTCTCAGTCTTCTCTTCTCCAGGCTAAACAGACCCAGGTCTCTCAGCCTTTCTTCATAGGGAAGATACTCCAGGCCTCGTATCATCTTTGTGGCCCTCCGCTGCACTCTTTCCAGGAGGTCCCTGTCTTTTTTGTACCGGGGAGCCCAGAACTGGACACAGTACTCCAGGTGAGGCCTGACCAGGGCAGAGTAGAGGGGAAGGATCACCTCCCTTGACCTGCTGGCCACGCTCCTCTAAATGCACACCAGGGTCCCATTGGCCCTCTTGGCCACCAGGGCACCCTGCTGGCTCATGGTCAACCTGTCGTCCACCAGGACCCACAGGTCCTTCTCCGCAGAGCTCCTCTCCAGCAGGTCATCCCCCAGCCTGTACTGATACCTCTGGTTGTTCCTTCCCAGATGCAGGACTCTACACTTGTTCTTGTTAAACCTCATTTGGTTTCTTCCTGCCCATCTCTCCAACCTGTCCAGGTCTCGCTGAATGGCAGCCCAGCCTTCTGGCGTGTCAGCCACTCCTCCCAGCTTTGGGAGTCATGAGTGTACTTGCTGAGGGCAGACACTATTCCCTCATCAAGGTCGTCGATGAAGATATTGAGCAAGATCGGACCCAGCACCGACCCCTGGGGAACATGGCTAATCCAGGCCTCCAGCCAGACTCTGCTCCGCCGATCACCACCCTCTGAGCTCAGCCAGTCAGCCAATTCTCAGCCCACCTCACTGTCCACTCATCTATCCCACACTTTCTCAGCTTTGCTAGCAGGATGTCATGGGAGACAGTATCGAAAGCCTTGCTAAAGTCAAAGTAGATGACATCCACCGTTCTCCCCCCATCTACCCAGCTGTTGATGCCATCATAGAAGGCAATGAGGTTGGTCAAGCACGACTTCCCCTTGGTGAATCCATGCTGACTACTCCTCATAACATTCTTCTCTTCCAATTGCTTGGAGATGGCATCTTTAACAAGCTGCTCCAACACCTTTACAGGGACAGAGGTGAGACTGACTGGCCTGTAGTTTCACGGATCCTCCTTCCTGCCCTTCTTGAAGACCGGAGTGACATTGGCTATCCTCCAGTCTTCAGGCACCTCATCCGTTCTCCAGGACCTTTCAAAGATGATAGAGAGTGGTTCAGCGATCACATCTTCCAGCTCCTTTAGCACACGTGGATGCATCCCATCGGGACCCATGGATTTGTGTGCGTTGAGCCCACTCAGACGCTCCTGAACCACTCTCACGTCTACCAGGGGGAGCCCTCCATTTCCCAGACCCTTTGTCCTATTGCCAGGGGCGAGGAGTCCCTGGTTGGGGGTTTCCTTGAAGCAAAGACTGAAGCAAAGAAAGCATTCACCATCTCCGCCTTCTCGGCATCTTCCGTGTCCAGGACCCCCCCCTCGTTCAGCAAGGGACCCACATTATCCCTAGTCTTCCTTTTGTTATTTACATAATTGAAAAAACCCTTCTTATTACCCTTTATCTCTTTAGCAAGCCTCATCTCTAGGTGGGCTTTAGCCTTCCTTGTCGCTTCCCTGCAGGCCCTGACATCACGTCTATACTCCTCCCAAGAGGACAGGCCCTTTTTCCACATTTCATAGACCTTCCTCTTCCTTTTGATCTTATCGATGAGCTCCTTGCTCATCCACGCAGGTTTCCTGCTCCCTCACATAAAGGGCAACCCCATTTTCCATTCCTTGTCTTGATTACAAACACCAGAGAGTTCCAGGGCTAGTCCTGGGAACAATATGTCTTGCTTTAAGTTATTAAGCTACCCAGCCTTCGCGCCTTATGTATCCTATTCCTCCCCGATCGAAGATCCGGCTCCTTTTCAGGGCCTATAGGGCCTGGATCAAAAGGAACGTTCAGGTCACCAGGGGGCATAACAGTGTGGGAATAGAACTGTTGTTTTTGCAGAGTTACGTTTGTTTAGAGGGAAGGAATGTGGTATTGAGATATGCTTACCGTGATAAGAAAGCTTAGCAAGCGACCTTGTAAAATGCAGGCAACCAGACTCCTTAGAACAATTAGGTGAAAATCACAGTGTCAAGTCAAGTCAGATAAGTGAAGAAACATTACCACTTCAAGCAGTAAAAAAATCAAAAGAAATTTGAAATTCAACAGGCTGGAAGGCCGTGCATTGTCTGTGAAGCATCAAGTAGATTGTGAACCTGGATTACCCACTCAGTGGGGAAACAGGGGAGGGTCCTGTCATCAAAAAGTATAAAAACTGTGTTTTGGAACTAGTAGGTGCGCTCTCCTGCTTGTGGGGCGCCCACCATTGCAATCACGAATAAATTACTACTTCACTGAGATCCTAGTAGTTATTCACTACAGAGTGTTTCTCACAATTTGCGGGCTCATTCGGGATCCAGTCACCTACCGGGAAGCCCCACCGCCGCAGCAGCAGGAAGGCATGTCCTGCTGATTTCAACTGTGCATCGAAGGTGGCGCTTCTGTGGAGAGCTGACAGAAGGCTGGAGACTTATTAAAGAGGCAGGATCCATGAAGTAGTGGGGAAGGGAAGAAGGTAGGCACTCCAGGTTTAAGAATTGATCTGGTAACTCTGTGCACAGACCAAGGTAAGAAATATTAAGTATTGCCTTGGGGGTCGGGTGAGACTCTGTGAAGTGTGACTGAGACGTACTTTTGTACGAAGCGAGTGTGGAGTCCTGATCCGTGGTTCCGTAGCTCCGTGAGGAGCGCGGCCGGAGATGGAGGAAGCGTGAGATAAGGGAGTGAAAGGAAGAGTCTCTGGAAATTTGGTGTAGAGTAAGCCCTTGCAGAAGGAAGTGCTTGGCAGTACACCAGGGAAATTTGGTGTACGGTAACCCTTGCACAGGGAAGTGCTTGGCAGTACACCCCCATTTTCCAGAATAAGAATGTTAGTGTGTGATACCCTGCAGGAGGGAAATTTCTGTAGCATCACACTGACAAGGGCCAGGAGAAATGGGAAATATGAGTTCCAGGGGACAGGGAGATATCCCTGGGGGACTGCCTACCAACAGTTCTTCCTGAAGAATGATAAGAAATTGGAAAAATAATCCCAAAATTAGAGGAGATGATAAAAGAAGAAAATGGTTAAATATTGTGTATCAGTCTGGACAAAAGAACCAATTAAGGAAACAGCAGTATTTTGGCCAAAATACGGGTCTGATGAAAATTCAGGCTTTAAATTTATGTAAACAGTAAGATTCCTTTTTCAGAGAAGGAGCCAAATTATGCTCCCTATAATCTTAATATTGCACTGGTGGCAGCAGCAGTCACTCCAGGAAGGGAGACAGGGACTGCAATTAACACTGTCCCTAGAGAAGAGCGTACTCTAGACTCTGGTAAGAATTAGAACAAGGTAGAAGAGATATTGAGAATTTTGCCTTCCTTGATACTAACAGTACTAACACTAACTCGCCCTGTCCTTGCCGGCAGGGAGGTGTTAGGGGTTTTAAGAAGGAGATGAAGTCTTTAACTGAGGACCCCATCAGGCTAGCTGAACAATTAGACCAGTTCCTGGGGCCTAACTTAGATTCTTGGTGGGAAATGATGTCTATACTAAGTATGTTTTTTCAGGGGAAGAAAGGGGAATGATCAGGAGGAGAGTTGCTATACAAGAATAGGAAAGAGCTCATCCTCCAGGACCAGGGGTAATACTGGGAGGGCAGAAATACCCACTTGCCAATCCTGACTGGAATAATAATAGTGTGCAACACAGAAATCATATGAGACTTCGGGTCAGAATGAGAAAGTACTTGGGGATGAATCCCGAGGACCCAGTATCCCAAGGGCTCTTGTTTTGTGATTAAAGCCTGGCCAGATACATGGTGGGGGGGATCTGGAGGGTGGGGGGATGTAGTGAACAGTCACTGGGGGGCCTCCTGTGAGAGGCCCTGAAGGTGTATGTCAGGAGGGCAGATGAGAAGGAAAAGCAGAGAGCGAAACTAATGGTACTGACAGTGTACCAGGTAGTGAGGCAGAGGGTTGGAGAAAGAGGAAGAAAATCTTCAGGGGCAGTCAGGGACAGGATGGAAAGGAGAGGAGGAGAGATGAAGGAAGGGCAGGCAAGGAAGGCTGCCTGTGTTACGGCCTGAATCCTAGCAGGGACAGGTTTTGATGGGATATTTTAAGTGTGGCCAGGCTGGCCACTTCAGGTAGGAATATCCGGAGTGGAAGAAGGAGGAGAGAAGGAAAATGGGATGAAATATGGTATGCTGACATGTTGTTTCAGCATCCTGGAGGGAGAAAGGTGTGGAATTAAGTTGGCCAATGAAAGTACAGGCTGGAGAAAGATAGAAAGAAGTGTTAAAAAGGGTTATTGAAGGCCTTAATGGTGTGGTATGTAGTGATTGACTGAGCTGTCTGAAGTTGAATGAGCAGGTAAAGATGATGTAGGCATTATCTAAGTAACAGTCTAGAAGTTTTGGTATATTTGCTGTGGTGTTTGGTCAGTTTCCCAAGTACTGGGGAGGGGTGGCGGGGGGGCTGGGGTTGGAACAGCCAGCTCTACCAGGGGCCTCACCACAGGCCGCAGGGGGGTTTCGGCTCTGGTGCCTGGAGCTCCTCCTCCCCCTCCTTCTGTGCTGACTTTGGTGTCTGCAGGGAGGTTTTTCTCTCCCAGCTGCTGTTGAGCAGCAGGTTTCTGTTTGTTTGTTTGTTTTCATTTTCTTGGATGTGCTCTCACAGAGGCACGGACTGTGTTGCTCATGGCTTAGCTCTGGGCAGCAGTGGGCCCCTTTGGGGCCGGCTGAAATTGTCCCTTATCTGCCACGGGGAGGCTTCTGGATTCTTCTCACAGGGGCAGCCCCAATACACTGGGGCAGCTAGGTCATTACTGGCCTGTAAAGTATTAGGGATTAAATTAACTAATGAAACCCTAAAAACTGATGGGGGTAGAAGGGGCTGGGATAACAGTGCCACTTTTGGTGACACCAAGCTGAGACTAGGGGATAAAATGATCACTGGGCAATTATTGTATGTACCCGAGGCAGGGACTAACTTGTTGGGAAGGGATTTGATGATGAAATTGGGCATTCAGATAGTAAATTGACTGGAATAGCAGTGTTATTAATGGAGTGCTCTCAGGCCCTGAGAGCAAAGATATATTCACCTCTGACTAAAGACACTGAAATGGGGGTGGAAGCAACAATACAGATGGACAGTTTTACCTCAGGGGTTTACAGGGCCACCAGTTTATTTGGGCAAGTTCTACAACAGATTTTGGAGCAATTAAAACCTCCCAAGGAGGTATTACTGTTACAATATGTGAATTATATTTATTGTCAGGACAGGAGAAAACAGTTGTGAAGGAAGCTACTAACAAGCTATTTGACTTTCTGGGAAAGCAGGGCTTGGGAATATTGAAAAATAAATTACAACATGTAGAAAAAGAAGTCAAGTATATAAGACATCTAATGTCTGAGGGAAAACGAAGAATAAATCCAGAGAAGATTCAGGGAACTGTTGAAAACTAAAAAGATTTAAGAGAGATTTTTTTAAGGAATCAGGAGCCATGAAGTCTGAAGGAAAATGGATAATCCCTGATGGGAGATAAATGCTGAATAAAGCACCAATGAGGCAAATATTAACTGCTTTACATCAAGAGAGTCATTGGGAGATACAAGCAATGTGTGATGCTGTGCTAAGAAAGTATGTCTGTATAGGAATATACACTTTAGTGAAGCAAATATGCAGAGGATGCACCATATGTCAAAAGGTAAATGAAAAGGTCATCCGTAACCCACCTAGAGGGGGACGGGAGCCAGGGATTCGACCTTTCTGAAGTATACAGGTAGACTTTACTGAGTTACCTAAAGTAGGGAGACTTAATAACTTGTTTCTCCTAATTGACCACATGACTGGATGGGTATAAGCTTTCCCCTCGCTATCTGCCACTGCAAACATGGTGGCTAAGGTATCACTGGAGCAAATATTCCCTAGATACAGGAATATCGGGCAAAGCACACCGCTGTTTCGACAGCCTTTAGGGTAGTGTGCTGCCGCTTGGGCGGCACCTTGTTGCTTCGGCAACCCTTGCTGCTATAAGTGATTTTCAAATCTCTGTTACTGTAATTACTGTCATAAGATTGTTATGAAAGCGCTAAAGAAGATTTTGGGTCAGGATGCTCCCATTCCACGGACATCCCCACTCAGGTGCTTATTAGCACATTGGAAAGAGGGTGGTTTTGGTCAAGAAATGCGGAAAGGGAAATTGATTGATTATTGTAACGTCTGGTGGCCACAGTATGAGTTAGAGGACCAAGAGACTTGGCCCGAGAATGGGACACTGCAGTACAATACAATTTTACAGTTAATGCTATTTTGTAAAAGGGAAGGAAAGTATGATGAGCTTCCATATGTAGAATTGTTCTTTTATCTGCGCCGAAAACCTGAATGGCAGCAAGCCTGCGGAATAATGGTATTTAATACCCCAAATGAGAATCGTTGCTGTGCGTGTAATAAGGAGGGACGTTGCATACAGCATCAGGCAATAGAAAATAGTAAGCATAATGGAGAAATGAATGGTGGAAATGTGGATTTGGAAATTGCGCCGTCAGCCCCAGGGGAACAGGTAGAGGAGGAAGAGGAAAATGAGGGAGAGTCCCTGACTTTAGCCTCTCCTGTTTCACATAGAACTCGACAACGGCAGAGAGTAAGAGGGACTGTGGATGAACAGGGAAGAAAGATAATTGCACCCCTCAGGCAAGGAGTAGGAACGGAAGGACCGGTATATGTTAAGGTACCTTTTTTGGCTGGAGATTTAGTAATTTGGAAACAGGCAGCCGGAACTTATAGGGAAAACCCAGACAAAGTTGCAAGAGTGGTGAATATGATAATTAAAACTCAGAATCCGGATTGGGATGATTTACAGGTAATTTTAGATACCCTAATGGATTCAACGGAAAAAGATATGGTTTTGCGGGCAGCCAGGGAAAGAGCTCGAGAAGATATACGAAATGGGCTAGTACCCGGAAATCTAGACCAGAATTTCCCCACTGAAGATCCCCAGTGGGATTATAATACAGGGGACGGAATGAGGAGGCTAAACAGGTATCAGGACTGGGTCCAGATCGGGGCACAAAATGCTATGCCCAGAACTATAAATTGGTCAAAATTATACAATGTTAGGCAAGAAAGGGCGGAATCACCATCTGCCTTTCTGGAAAGATTAAAAGAAACGGCCAAAAGGTACACAGATTTGGATGTGGAAACTGAACAAGCTAAGACCCAGCTAGCTCTTATTTTCTTAGGACAGGCCCAGGAGGATATTAGGAAGAAATTGCAGAAACTGGAAGGTGCAGATTTGAGAAATCTGGATAGATTGTTGGAAATTGCTTGGAAAGTATATAACAATAGAGAAAAGGAAACAGCAAAAAGGCAACAACAGAATTTATTGGCAGTAATCCAAGGAAAGGAACGTGTGGGATTAAGAGGAAGAGGTCGAGGGAATATGAACAGCCGAGGTAGGGGAGCAGAGAGAGGTTACCCAGGCTCGGGAGGAAATCGGCTGGGTCTTAATCAATGTGCCCATTGTAAAAGGGAAGGTCACTGGAGAAATGAATGTCCTCTTCGAGAACAGTCAATGATTGGTAGAGGGAATTGTCCTGGTTTCAGTTAGGACAGTTATTTTCCCTCCTAGTAGCTGGTAGGGTGCTATGTTTTGGCTCAGGATGAGAAGAGTGCTGATAACATGCTGATGTTTTAATTGTTGCAGAGCAGGGTTTACACTAAGCCAAGGACTTTTCAGCTTCTCGCTCTGTCCTGCCAGCGGGCAGGCTGGGGGTGCAGCAAGAGCTGGGAGGGGACAGACCCAGGACAGCTGACCCAAACTGGCCAAAGGGGTATTCCATACCATCTGACGTCATGCTGAACAATATATAGGGGTGGCTAGCCGGGGTGGGGGGCCGGCTGCTCGGGGTTGGGCTGGGCATCGGTCAGCGGGTGGTGAGCAATTTCATTGTGCATCACTTGTTTGTACATATTATTATTAGTATCATTATTATTTTCTATCTTAATAAACTGCCTTTATCTCAACCCACAGGCTTCACTTTCCCGTTTCTCTCCCCCATCCCAGAGAGGGAGGGGGGAGGGTGAGCGAACGGCTGTGTGGTGTTTAGCTGCCAGCCAGGTTAAACCACAACAGGAATCCATTCAGAAATCAGGAAACAGCTAAGGCAATGGTCCTAGGGGATTATAGTAGCTGACTAGAAAACCAGGGAAAAACAGGAGAGCCCCTAGTGACAATTCATATAGGAAATAGGGAAGTGAAGTTTCTAGTTGATACAGGGGCAACGTATTCAGTACTTAATGGAGAACTAATCATGACAATCCCAGAATCAAAAATAGGACAGATACCAATGATTAAAGAAAAAGCCATCCCCCACATTCTGAAGGAAGTGGAAAGTGCAGTAATACCTACAGTTTGGGAAATATATGTTCCAGGGAAATCTAAAGTGGCTCAACCAGTAAAAATTGAGCTTAAGGAAGGGGCGCGACCAGTACGGATTAAGCAGTATCCATTAAAATTGGAAGCTAGGCTAGGAATAGTAAAGATTATAGATAAGTTATCTATAATCTTTACTATTCCTAGCCTATTTTTGATTCTGGGATTGTCATGATTAGTTCTCCATCCTCAAATGTTATAGTAGCATTTAATTTAGTCAGTAAGTCTCGTCCCAGCAGAGGGATAGGGCATTCTGGTATGTATAAAAATTCATGTGTAATCTCTTTACCTCCAAACCGTAAATCGAGGGGTTGTAAGAGCCTTTTTGGAGGCCACCTTGCCAAGGAGATAGAGAATTGGACCAATTAAGGACAAATCCATTTACCAAGAAGGCGGTATCTGTTATTGCAATACGTGGATGATATACTTATAGCTACTGAAGAAGAATCAGAATGTATTCAGGTAACTATTGATATTCTAAATCAGCTGGGGCTTAATGGGTATAAGGTCTCCAAACAAAAGGCACAAATTGCATGCACCACGGTGATTTACCTGGGGTGCAAAATATCCCAGGGACAAAGGAAATTGGGAATTAATCGGATTCAGGCCATTTGTGGAGTTCCGGAACCATGGAACCTACATGAATTACGAGCCTTCCTGGGTATGGCTGGGTGGTGCAGACTGTGGGTAATGGACTATGGACTTATAGCAAAACCTCTCTATGAAGCACAGAAAGCCTGCACATTTACATGGGGAAAGTTGCAACAGGAGGCTTTTAAAAAATTAAAAGAAGCCTTAACGAAAGCGCCTGCCCTGGGTCTGCCAGACTTATCAAAGGACTTCCAATTGTTTGTACATGAGAGACAACGATTGGCATTAGGAGTACTGACTCAATGATTAGGGAGCTGGAAAAGACCAGTAGGATACTTTTCTAAACAGCTGGATGCGGTAAGTGCTGGGTGGCCCTCCTGTTTAAGAGCTGTGGCAGCTACCATTCTTTTAATACAAGAAGCTAGAAAGCTTACGTTAGGAAAACGAATCGAAGTATTTGTACCACATATGGTAACTACGGTATTGGAACAAAAGGGGGGCCATTGGCTATCACCCAGCCGAATGATGAAATATCAAGCTATATTAACTGAACAAGATGATGTAATTTTGAAAACGACTAACCTATTAAATCCAGCAGTGTTTTTAGGAACAATGACGGAAGAAGGAGACCTCAATCATGACTGTGTGGAAATTATTGAGCATACCTATGCCAGTAGAGCGGATCTGAAGGATCAGCCGCTGATGGAACCAGATTGGGAACTTTTCACAGATGGAAGCAGCTTTGTAGACAATGGGACTCGTTACGCAGGATATGCGGTAACAACATCGAAAGTGGTGATTGAGGCAAATTCTCTTCCTCCAGGAACATCAGCTCAAGGGGCGGAGATAATTGCTCTGACTCGAGCTTTGGAATTAAGCGAGGGTAAGAACGTTAACATTTGGACAGACTCAAAATATGCGTTTGGGGTAGTTCATGTGCACGGAGCATTATGGAAGGAACGAGGAATGTTATCCTCACAAGGGACTAATATAAAATATCAAGAAGAAATATTGAAATTAATAACAGCCGTGCAGAAACCCCAACAGGTGGCCATAATGCATTGTAAAGCTCATCAGGGAGGAGCATCAGAGGTTGCGGAAGGAAATAGATTAGCAGACTCAACAGCTCGAAAGGTTGCACGGGAAATATGGAAGATGATGGCACTAATTCCGTCAAAGGTAGGCCTATCTTGCTCTAGATTGCCCAAGGATCCAAAGTATTCCCCAGAGGATGAACAGCTTGCCAATTTGATGAGGGCCCAGAAGAATTCTGATGGATGGTATGTAACAACAACAGGACAAGTTGAAGTGCCCCCAATAGTAATGCGAGAAATCCTACAGGAGAAGCATAATGAAAGCCACTGGGGAGCAGAAGCAATGGTGACTTATTTGTAACGAGGTGTCATCTCAGTACACATGTTGACAATGGGAAAATCTGTAATGTCAAAGTGCGAGCTCTGTCTAAAGAATAATCCAGTAGCAAGGAAACATGCCGAAATGGGTAGGACTAGAACTGGAATAGAGCCTGGGGATTATTGGCAAATTGACTTTGTAGAATTACCAAAAGCCCGTGGCTACAAATACTTATTAGTAGGGGTTGACACTTTTTCTGGATGGCCGGAGGCTCTTCCCTGTCGTACCAATCAGGCAAAAGAAACAGTAAAATGGTTATTACAGGAAATTATTCCTAGACTTGGTGTACCGTTAGGTATCTCCTCAGATAGGGGACCCCATTTTATTGCCAATGTGGTTAAAGAAGTTAGTAGGTTGTTAGGAATTACTTGGAATTTACATACTCCATGGAGACTGCAATCCAGCGGTCAGGTAGAAAGGATGAATCAAACTCTGAAAGGACAATTAAGCAAAATCTGTCAGGAAGCTAAGATACAATGGCCACAAGCCTTACCAATAGCTCTATTAAGGATCAGAATAAAGCCAAAGAGTGGGATGTCAGTAAGCCCTTATGAGATATTATATGGGAAACCTTATGAATCCCCTGAACCGAATCCGAATATGCATGTTACTGGTAAACAGGATGTATATAACTATGTTTTATCCCTTGGCAAGACTCTAGCCCGGCTACGCAGCATCCTGGTGTGGAATCGACCTTTGGGTTTGGAAAACCCGGTACACGACATACAGCCAGGGGACAAGGTCTACATTAAAAATTGGAATGAAGAACCTTTGAAGGAACGATGGGATGGACCGTATCAAGTACTACTGGTGACCTTCACTGCTGTTAAGGTAGAAGGGGTGGACGCTTGGATACATTATACTCGAGTGAAGCGAGTACTGAGACTTTGGGAAGCACAATCACTGGGCCCAACGAAGATAAAATTCCGAAGTATCTAATATGGCAGGATATTGGTACCAAGTCTTAGTAGTGTTTTGGGTCTGGTGGGTATTAGTGTTTTGGGCTTGGTGGCTATCACTGTATTATAGTAAAACGGAGGCGACCTTTTTAGAGATACCACAGAAGAATGGGAATAGAACTGAATATGTGGGGAACAATGCCACTCTAATCTGCACGGTCAGAGACGACTCCCCTGTAGACTTGTTAAAAGTCCGGGTTGTGTGGGAAAGGGTCAGGGACCCCCTTCAGAATCCTGATACGATCTATGACAATAAGGACGGATATGATGGATTATGGGAACACTGGAGAAAGAAAGGATGGGTAGAAGGGAATATAAAGTTACACCTCCAGAACCTGACCCTTGAGGACCAAGGATGCTTGGTGAAAATTAATGAGAGTTCAGATTATGGGCAGTGGAACATAACCGTAAAAGGAAAAGAGCATTATGGAATTAAACCTGGTCATCGAAATTATCTAACCCCTTTGGGAAGAGACTTGCTTATCCATTGCAAGTTACAAAGTAGTAGTAAGACCAATACTAGTTGGGCAAAAGATAATGACCCGGTGAAAGAGGATGAAAAGTATAAAACAGAAGTGAGGCTAGGAGGTTTAATGACCTTAACAATTAAAGAAGTTAGCAGGGGAGACTTAGGAGGCTACCAATGTTCATATGATAATGAAACTGCGGGAGGATTCAGTAAGATTAAGGTTTCCGAAACAAGGAAGAAAAGGTCGATCTGACCTATAACATCAGGACACAGTGGGCAATAAGGGATCGAGAAGAAAATTTGATGATGGGATTAATTAGAGATTTTGCAAAAATGCAGAACGTAAGTCGAGTAACCGCTTGTTTACCTATACCTAAATCAGCAGGCGACCCTATACCCTGGGGCATAATTACATCACCGCTACCCCAGATCAAGGGAAATAAAACAATCCAATGCGAAGCAGAAAAAGTGGTGGAGATAGAAAAGTTGGAGGGGTATTATAAGGAGAAAGTAGTTGCCTATCATTCTCGGTGTGAAAAGAAGAGAAATTACCAATTTACGGATCTAGGGAACACCATGAGTAGATGGTTAGGATGGTGTGAATATGATGAACAATGTACACAACAAAAGGAAAAGATTATATGGAAGTGCAAAGAGGAAAATGATTCAGGGGAGTTAGAAGGTTGGGATTCGGCGTGGGCAATGAGTATATTGCAGAAATACCAATACGGAGGGGATACTCCTTGGTGTATGCGATGGGTAGGGAAAATGAACGATAGCCAGAGCTTACTATATAGGACAGATCAGAGGGAAACTAGCAGTCGGGAGCGAGTAAGAGCGGTCCCATGGTGGAATTGCACACAAATACTCGATTGTGACACAGATTTAAAGACAATACCTCTGCTTCCGGTAAAGATAGCCTTAGCTACCGGATGTGCATTCAGAGGATTACGAGTCAACGGAAACATAACCAACCAGAAAAGTGGGAAGAGGATTTTGGTGAATTGTAAATATTCAACTATACGAAGCATGGGACATTTTGTATGGGCCACCAGTGATGGAACTTGGACAACCCATTTAAGCTTGGATGGCCCAGTAAGAGAAATAACTTTAGGATTACCCACCCTATGCCCACTTTGGAAACAATCTCCTTTTATGGGAAAACCAAGGTCAAAAAGAGAAATAAGCCAGGAGAATGACGAATGGCAAGAGCCATCCGCTGGGACTAAAATAGGATGGGTGGTAGAATCGTTGTTTGCCCCGATAGCGACCTACCGGAACAGAGAACTGATATACAATTTGATGGGACAAGTGAATAGATTGGCTAAAATAACTAAAAAGGGGTTTAAAGACTTAAATATACAGTTACAAGCTACAACAAAGATGACCCTGCAGAATAGAATGGCCTTGGATATGCTTCTGTTAAAGGAGCATGGTGTCTGTGGATATCTGAGAGATAAGGTTGACCATTGCTGTGTACACATTCCAAATGTAACTGTCGATGTGGAATATGACATATCCCAAATAGCCCAGGTAGAGCGCAAGTTATAAGAAGAAAGGTGAGAAGCTGAACAAAATTGGTTAGGAGCAATTTTCGAGGGATTAGACCTCCATTTGGAAGGCTGGCTTAAATCTCTCTTGCAAATTATTGTATTACTGTTGATTGTATTTCTAGTAATTGGCTTGGTATATTCATGTATAAAAGCAGAAATAACCAGAAGCAGTGCGTGGAACCGCCGGATAATGTCGGTCCTCGCTAAAAATCATGAAGAGCACCCGGTCCCGGCTACTCCACCACCGCCATACAATAGTACAAATGTAACAATAAGTAGGAATTAATATATCTGAACTGCTATGATTATTGCTTACTAACCTTTAAGTATATTACTAGCCTACGGAAATGAAAATACTTGCCTTTAGAGTAAGTGAAGTATTTTCAAAGGGGGGAAATGTTAGCATGGGCATATATTTTATATTTTATACTGCTTGTCTTTGTTTGTATCTTGTACTGCTTGTCTTTGTCCTGTCTCTTGTGCTGCTTGTCTCGCGCTGCTTGGTGAAGGATCAAGTGCAGGTGTAACCAATATATCTAAGAGAAAGCGTATAGGGAGGACATTTAAAGAATAACAGGTACAGTTCGACCTTTGATAAGGAGCCAAAGATGGATTAACCCGTTGGATGAGCACCAGGAGCTGAAGTGAGCATGCGCCGGGGAGAAGGGTGAAGAGTTCAGAAGAGAGGAAGACTCTCTTATATAAAGCACCTTCATATAATAAAGCACCTTCATATAATCACATTGTGGTTATGTGTCTGCTACGCTAACAAGAGGAGAAGACTAGATGGAATTGGAAGCCCTGCCAGTAGCCTGTTAAAATGCATATGAGATTTGTGTACTTGATATTATTTTTAAATGCAGTGATGATGAATGATAAATATTTTACTAATTTCTGCTTATCTCATCTTGCATTTTTTATGCTTCTGAAAACATGGATGGAAAAATAGTATAGTACAAACTGTATCTGATGGTCTGCAAAATTAGGTTTCTGAAGCACTGCTTTTAACATATAGTAGATGAAAGCTCAGTGATGTGTCTTATGAATGTCTTATCTATTTTTGACAGCAACATTAGGAAAATTCAAGGTTCATAATTTAAACAAATCTTTCATCCTCTACCTAAAATCTGATAAGACTTGCATATTATACTTTGCAGGCTGTTTATCTATTAGGCTGATGGTAGGATCTCTACAAAGCTGTTAACATTAGGAAATGTTAATTACTTTTTTGTGTGTGTGTGTCAGTAAAACTAATTTATCTGTGTGTTTTTATGTTACCTTAAAACTATCTTGAAGAAAGCATGGACGTTATCAATTGCTTAGGAAATCTGAAAGTGTTCTGTAGCTGGAAAACGTACAAGGCTATATGAAAGTATTCCAGCATTGATACCCTAGGTAACACCAAATGTAATTTTTGTTTTTGTTTTTAAGAGTGTAAATACAGAATAAAACACTTAGATAAAGTCAGATGTGGAAGGGTACAATTGTTTTGTAAAGCCTACAAATAAGAAATATTGGAGAAAGTGTAATACTTGAAAAAATCATACTAGCATAGTATACAGAACTTCTGAAGTATGAGAAGATCAAAGAAAAACAGTCTGATATAAAGTGTCCAAGTAATGAATGTATTATTTGCTGAAATGACTTTCCTGGCTATGTGCCTTGGACTTCATTTTTATTTGAGAGGCTGGTTTGATTGACTGTTCTAAATACTGTGAAGCATAGGTAAATTGGAAGGAATGCTTCCATGTAGGGAAAATAGCTGCACCTATTCCCACAGCATGGTGCTTTTACATCCTCAAGCTCTTGAAGTTGGTGTCTTCCTTGGAGGACCAGCTCACCTCTTGTAAACAGACATAATAGGGTAGATCTACAGCTGACCTCTCTGTGTTGCCTGTTAACAGCCTGTGTCTTGCTAGAAAGTGATCTTTTGCAGCAACTAATTGAAAGCCCCTGATTAGAACAATTAATATCACATCAGAATTAATTTAATCATTCATGGGATTAAAACAGTCATTAGAATGCTAATGCTAAATATTTAATAGCAGTATGTGGCTAATGTATTAAAGAATTTTCTAGTAATTCAATACAGCTTGTGGCACTGCAAGTTCTTCTGCTTATCTACTACCTGTGTGAATTGTGTATCTCTGAATATCTAATTGTTGACATGTGTTGTGGTTTAACCCGGCCAGCAGCTAAACACCACACAGCCATTCGCTCACCCTCTCCCCTCCCTCTCTGGGATGGGGGAGAGAAACGGGAAAAACTGAAGCCTGTGGGTTGAGATAGAGACAGTTTATTAAAATAGGAAATAATAATTAAAATATGTACAAACAAGTGATGCACAGTGCAATTGCTCACCACCCGCTGACCAAGCCTATCCCCAAGCAGCCGGCCCCCCACCCCGGCTAGCCACCCCTATGTATTGTTTAGCATGATGTCAGATGGCATGCAATACCCCTTTGGCCAGTTTGGGGCAGCTGTCCTGGGTCTGTCCTATCCCAGTTCCTGCTGCACCCCCAGCCTGCCCGCTGGCAGGACAGAGCGAGAAGCTGAAAAGTCCTTGGCTTAGTGTAAGCATTGCTCTGCAGCAATTAAAACATCAGCATGTTATCAGCACTCTTCTCATCCTAATCCAAAACATAGCACCCTACCAGCTACTAGGAGGAAAAATAACTCTGTCCTAACTGAAACCACGACAGAACTCAAGAATTCAACCTAGAAGACACATTGACTGTGCCTCTGTATTGAAAACTGACCTGACCTTTTGCATATGATGCAGGTGAGTCGTAGAAAGCTGAATCCACACAGTAAGATTGTCAAGTAGGTACGTTTATTCAGCACTGGGCAGCACGGGGGGTAGTCCCACCAAAGTCATGTGCACAATTCGCTCGCTTGCATTATCTTTTATCCCCTAAAATATTACGTATGCATTAAGTTTCGCAACACATCTATGCATATTCATTTCCTAGCTCCGCCTAGCCCCACTTCGTATGCTAATTATCTTATCAGTCTTTCTGTGCTTGCGTGCTGAAGCATTTTGTGCTTTTCACCTCGTCTCCCTGTGCATGCTCTCTGAGCCCTTGGTCACAATCTGGGCCATAAGGTTGGTTTGGTCCTGTTCCTCGGGGTCCGAGGGGCTCCTGTTATCTCGAGGCCTTGCATGTTTGACATTCTTTATCTTCTCCTTTTATAAACAGTCCTCCTTCTCTCTGAGCCCTTGGTCACAGTCTGAACCATAAGGTTGGTTTGATCTGGTCCTTGGGGTTTCAGCATCTTGGAGCGAAAAGGTATGGAATTAAGTTGGCCCCGACTGGGCCTTTGGTACTGGCATTAGAAAAGTACAGGCTGGAGAAAGATAAAGGAACTGTTAAAAGGGTTGTTGAAGGTGTTAAAGGTGTGGCATGTAGTATTTGATAAAGCTGTTTGAAGTTGAATGAGCAGGGAAAGAGGATGCAGGAATGTTAGTTCTGCCTCAACCCAAGGCTGAGATCTTAAAATATTAGAGGGTGAGAGCCCTCTGGGGCAGAGGGACCATGATGGGTCTGAAAGAGTTTTCATGGAAACAGAAAAGCAGTTAACTCTTAAAACAACCTGAGTTCATGTGTGAGTTCAGATTGCTAATGGGACTGCTCAGGGAACTTTCAACGATTGTATTCCCCTGACTGACCCCCCACATCTGAGACCCTAATCACCCCGGGAATTATGAACTGCTATACCGAAATCTGGTTAAATTGGGAATTGGGAGTTTGTTCCAACATGGTCCAAAAGAAACCCCTATGGAATTTTTGGACCAACTTTTGAAATGCAATGAAG
>NW_023305706.1:39151-58279 GCF_011077185.1 Oxyura jamaicensis
GGAAAGGCACTTTACATAATGAATCACCTAGCATTACCCTTTCCTCTCAAAGAGGTACCACCCATAGTAAAACATTACAAAAGTATGAATTCTGCACTGTCACAGTACCACCATCAGAGCAGGCCTTAGTGATGGTAAAAAATTGAAATACAGGTCTTTGGGAGGGACCCCAGCCTCTAATAACTTGGGGTCGAGGGTATGCTTGTGTCTCCACAGGTCACGGACCAAGATGGGTACCAGCAAGGGGGTAAGGCCATGGTTGGCCTCCTCCTCACAATCACCGCTGTCATCGGTTATTGCCAGCCCTGGGTCTCCATCCAACCATGCCGCAACATCGGGGTAACCCTCGACAACATGACAGGACAAGAAGCGATGTGCCTGTCCCTGGCTAGTGCTAACGACTCCTTTACAACATGTTTGGTGGGGATCCTGGCAGATAACAAAGACTGGACTGTCTACTTGCCGCGAGCACCCCTAGAGCCGCAGGAATTAGATATCCTGGAAGTGTAACAGCCACATCATGCGTAAGGTTCAATTACATGGGCAAAAACCAAACCATGAAACAAATTGTCAATGTCACACTCGCTCCTTATCGCAATGCATCTCTGGTGTAATTATACAAAATTATAATAGCATCATTCCCTTGTGCCAGGAGCAGCTCTGCTCGGCTGTGGGATCGACTGTGGAACGGACGCCCCTAGGTGCACCCCGAGCATTTTCCTCGGAGGGGTCTCCACTCTCAGCCGCTCACCACGGGAGTAGACAAGGACCTCCTGAAGCTGCGGACAGGTTATTTTAAGTGATATTTTCTTGTGGTATGAATGAGAAGTGCAAGAGGCCTCTTTGTGTGAGTGTGTGACTGTGCTGTGTGAGTTAGAAGCAGCATCGCGGCAAAGCACCATCCCTAGTGCTTAGTGTTTTGTTGATTGATGTAGATTCTAGTAGGCACGCTACTTTACAATTACAATTTTGCATGTGATTTTCACCCTGTTGCTTATTGTAATGTTTGCAGTGTATGATAGAAAAATGTATAGAAAGCATTTGGTTGATTGTAAATAACTACAGTTAGTGTGTATTTATTCCAAATAGGATTTTAATCAAAGTTTGTGATTTATTAAGTAAATAGAGGCAAGCAAACAGCGCTGGGTGCGCCGGGAGTCTCTGCTCCACCAGGACGCACACCTGTTAAATCACGTGGTTGATTTTTATACTATTAGACTAATACATATTCATCACTATTCCTAGAAAAGGCAGGGTTATTATAATTAGTTCCCAGAATCTAAACCTTCTCTGGACGCATGCGTATCAGTCTCTGGTGGTCTTCCTGGGGGTCTCTTGTGCTGAAGGCTCGTAGTCTTCCTCCCAGGCTTTGTCCTTTGGTCGTCCTTCAGCTCTCCCCCCTCTCTCCTTATTTGGTGAATCCCTCTGCCAGACATCAGAGGCTTGGGCAGCGTCTCATGCAGAAATCAGCAGTTTCCGAAAAAAAAACTTCTTGGTCCTCTTATCTCTCAGACTCGAGTCTCAGTGTTCGTCCTTGAAGCCCTCTATTTACACAAATTGCTAGGCCTTTAGTTAGCACAATAAAAGAACTATGTACACTAACCACTCTGTTTCTCTTAGACAGAAAGTTACATTTCATTCTGTGGCCCTAGCATTGTTTCATCCTGACACGAATCAAATGAAACATATTTCACAATTCCCCACTTCCTTTTTCCATAGTATTGATTCGTGTTCTCTCTTCAACCTTTTCTAGTAACAATTGGATCTCATCTGTCGGTTCTGGGAGAGAACTCCATTTCTTAAGCATCATTACTGATACATCACCTTTCTTCTCTATTGAAGTCATTACAAACTGGGTACTATTTATTATTCGGTGTATTAGTAATGTAAAACAAGGTATCATACAAGGTAAAAATAATAACATCATTATACCACATGAAAACAAAAACATTATTCTTTTAACCCATGGTCCTCCAGGCAGCCATGAAAACAACTGCCAATCCATACCCCTCCAAGTTTGTACTGGGACATGAGCCAATTTTCTGATTTCCTTCGTTATTTGTTTAACCACTTTCCCATTATCATCGATTAGTAAGCAACAATTAGAATCATTCAGTTTTCCACACACACCTCCTTCTTCTGCTAGTAAATAGTCTAAAACCATTCTATGTTGAAATATGGCATTCCTCATCTGGGTGGACTGATCAGCTAAAAGATCCAAAGCTGCCGCTGTTTGATTGGTTATAATTTTGAGGACAGCTTGCAGTCTAATTATTCGATTCAGATTATAAATAGGTTCCCGGGCTCCTGATACTACCTCATTTGGATTCCAGGTAGCTGGTCCGTAATACTGTATGATTCTTTCAGGAGGCCACTCATTTTCTCCCCATTTTTGAGCACTACCCCCTGCTAAGGAAGCATCAATGGATCGTTGTATTCTATTCAGATCATCATATAGTCTTATTCCTAAATTATTCCCTTGTATTTGTGACAATAAAAAGAACAAGGGCCTTATGTACCCCACATAGCATATACCAGACCAGTTTTTCGGTAGTCTCTTATAAGCATGTTTGCCACACACCCAATAATGTCCCTTTAGAGCCCACGTTCCGTTTGGAAAAGGACCATCCCACCCTTCTTTGTTTCTTGGAGCATGAAAGTACAGAGTATCTTTGTTACCGAGTGGTCCTGTTACAATGTTTTTTCCATATGTACACCTCCAAGCCCCTGCATCAGATTTCCACTCACAAGTACAATTAAGTCCCTTTTGGCAATCTGTCATATTATGAGCTGACCAAAAATATTTAAAGAACACCCTCTCCCCATTTTCATTTTGCCATTTCCAGCGGTAGACCCTTACCACATGTTGTTCCTTAGTGGCGTTATCCCGCTGACAGCTCAATATCTGACCATCAAATTGTCTTGTCGCTTGTGCTCTTGCCACGGCTTCACATCCAGGTCCAAAGAATTCTTTATATGAGCATTTCAGCCAAGTCCCGTTTCTCAGCTGGACATGTGTGGCGTTCCATTTCCCACTGTGTGCTGTGCAGTTTATAGGTTTACATTCAGGATCAGTACAATCATATCCAGGAGACAAAGTCCAGTTGCAAATGCTTTTTCCCACCGGTACCGTTCCTGTTCTGTTTAAACAGTATATACCCCGATCTGACGAGTGCAATTTCCACGGGTCTGCTTCCTCTTTCCAAAACTGCGTCCCATCATGAACTTCACTCAAATTACTAACCCACCACTTAGGTTCGACCGGGCCAGCTACCCAGGGCCAATTTCCAGCTCCCCCCGGTCCACCACAAACCCAGCAGTTACTAAGGCTAAAGGCCTTAGCCACTTCCTCCCCCAGAGTGAAAAAGTTATTTCCCCATTCTTGCCCATGGCTTAATTGCCCCTGTAATAACAATACCAGGAAGTATAACATTTCTTATCCTTATTTCCGTCCGGTCTTGAGAGTGTAGTATACGTCTCCGATCAAGAGGTTGGGCCCGCTTCCAGGATCGATTTGGGCTTTGTTACCATTCAGCTTTTCGGGGCGATCCGGCTCCTGGAAAACTAATCACAACTTTATATGAATTTAAAAAGATTCTTATATTATTTTCCCTGGGACAACTTAACCTTAGTATGGGAGAAGTCCGGTCGAGGCCCTCACTCGGCAGTCAATACCCATAGGGGTTGCCTCCCTCGGTAGACCATACACACCGCAGTGGAGAGTCCTACCCCGGTCTTGCCTTCTCCCTTTTCTCCTTTTACCTGGTGTCCTTAATCCATGCATAGCTTCATTACCAGAGTATTAGTTCCAGTTCCCCAGGAGTGGATTCAACCCTTCAAGCTTCGATAGTTATTGGCCCCTTCACTCTGGATGCGTGGGTCCAACCCCTTTCTGCTGTTCTCACAGCTGTTTCAGTAGTAAGTAAAACAAGAAAAGGCCCTTCCCATATAGGAGATAGGCTTTTTCCTTTCCAGGTTTTTATTAGAACCCTATCTCCTGGTTTTAACTGGTGGATTGCAAATCCTAAAGGTGGTGTTTGAGCCATCATTCCAATTTCTCTTAGTTCTTTTAATCTTCTTCCAATGGTGATTATATACTTCTGAATATTATGATCTTCAACCACATTATTCCCTAGAGGCATCCCTTGAGAATAAGGCATGCCATATAACATTTCATATGGTGATAATCCAGTCTCACTGTGTGGTTTAGTTCTAATATTCAAAAGTGCCAATGGTAAACACTTTGTCCAGGGCATTTGTGTCTCGATCATTAATTTAGCCAATTGTTGTTTTATTGTTTGATTCATTCTTTCTACTTTTCCCGAGCTTTGTGGGTGCCACGGAGTGTGGTATTCCCACTGAATACCTAATGATTGGCATAACAATTTTATTACTTTTGAAGTAAAGTGTGTGCCCTGATCAGAATCAATATACTGGACTATCCCATATCTGGGTATTAGGTGTTCTAATAAAATTTTTACCACCACTTGTGCTGTAGCTCGTGCTACAGGATATGCTTCAACCCATTGTGTTAAATGATCCACTATTACCAACAGATATTTTATCCTCCCTACCTTAGGCAATTCAGTGAAATCAACTTGCACTTTTTCGAAAGGTCTGTAAGCTGTCTTTCTCCCTCCTGTGGCCGCTTGTCGAAACACTTTTTTATTTATCTTCTGACAAGTCAAACAACCTTGTGTAATTTGCTTTGCTATTTCATAAATACCAATACAACCAAATTGTTTAAGGAAATGATCACTTAATGCTTTTGTACCCCAATGTGTGTGTGCATGTAACCGTTCTAATATTTGTCTCGTACAGGCTTTTGGTAATATTTCTCGTCTCTCAGGCAGTGTCCATTTTCCTTGTTCTAATTTAGCCCCTATTCTCTCCAATTTCGTTCGTTCTTCAGGAGTAAACTTTTTTTCCTCTTCTTCTTGTTTTTCTTCCTCCTGTATTACATTAATTTTAACGACCGGAGTCCTCAAGGCTGCTCTTTGGGCTTCTTTATCCGCTAAATTATTTCCCCTGATTCGATAATCTAATCCTTTTTGGTGTCCTCTCACATGTACTACTGCTATCTCCTTCGGTTCTCTTAGTGCCCTTAAATTTTTTACTATTAATTCTTGATGTATGAGATTTCTTCCTTGAGTGTTAATTAAACCTCTTTCTTCCCAAATTTTTCCAAAAGTGTGAACCACCCCATATGCATATTTTGAATCTGTAAATATAGTCCCACTTTTTCCTTTTAATAGTTCCAGGGCCCTACATAAGGCATACAGCTCACAAGCCTGAGCTGACCATGATGGACTTAAAGGCCCTGATTCCACAGGTTCTAGGACCTTATTAATTATTGCATATCCTGATTTTCTTTTTCCTTCCACAACTCGGGAAGAACCATCTACAAACAATGTTTCCCCTTTTTGCAACTCAGTGTCTCTTAAATCTGGCCTTCCCTTTGTCTGGGTCTCAATTACCTCTAAGCAATTATGTTGTAATTTGTCAGATGGTTCTCCAGACAAAAATTGTGCTGGATTCTGAGCAGAGGTTACTCTCAGTTCCAAGTCAGGGGAATCAATTAATATTGCCTCATACTTTAGGATTCGGCTATCTGTTAACCATTTCTCTGCTTTCTGTTGTAAGACACTTCGAACATTGTGTGGAGTATATACCTTTAAAGAGGCACTGAAGGTAATCTTTCTAACTTCCTCTATTAACAATGCTGTAGCAACTAAAGCTTGAAGACAGGCAGGCCAGCCTCTGCTTACTGGATCGAGTAACTTAGAACAATACCCTACAGGTTTCTTAATTCCTGCCCAATCTTGAGTAAGAACTCCATAGGCTGTCTGATTTGATGTATTCACAAAAAGATAGAAAGGTTTTTCCAGATCTGGAAGGCTTAATACAGGTGCTTGTATTAATGCCAATTTAATTTCCTCAAATTTTTGATCATCCTCTGTAAACCACTTAAGCCGATCATTAGTTAATTTTTCATATAAAAATTTGACTTTTTCACTATAATTCTCAAGCCATGGTCTACAATATCCTAATAATCCTAGTATTTGCCGAATTTCTTTTTTAGTTTGTGGGGGTCTTAAAGATAGAATACCAGATACCCTGTTAGGATCTAACTTCTTTTTCCCTCCACTCAGCCAATGTCCTAAGTATTTCACCTCCTGCTCCACAAATTGCAATTTTGATTGGGATACTTTTAATCCCTTTTCTCCTAGGAAGTTTAATAATTTAATAGTGGCTTCTCGAGTTTCTTCCTCAGTTTCTCCTGCCACTAATAGATCATCCACATATTGCAATAATTTTACTTCCTTGGGTAATGTGAAATCTTGTAAGATCTTTTCTAAAGCTTGTCCAAATAGATTTGGTGATTCCGTAAATCCCTGTGGCAGCACAGTCCATCTTAATTGTTGTTTTCGTCCTGTTTCGGGATCCTCCCATTCAAAGGCAAAATAATCTCTGGATCCCTCATCTAGAGGGCAGGACCAAAAAGCATCTTTCAAATCTATTACACTATACCACATATGTCTGGGAGATACATTACTCAGTAAAGTATAGGGATTTGCCACCACAGGAAATTTAGTAATTGTTCTCTGATTGACAGCTCTCAGGTCTTGTACCATCCTATAGGACCCATCTGATTTTTTTACCGGGAGGATGGGTGTATTATGAGACGACATACATGGTTCTAAAGTTCCTCCCTCCAGGAGTCTGTCTACTACAGGTTTTAATCCTTTTCGACCCTCCATTGGTATAGGGTATTGTTTGATTCTGATTGGACGATGTGGATCTATTATTTGAACACTTATAGGGGTCATTTCTATTTTTCCAATTTCCCCTTCTTTATACCATACTGAAGGGTTAATAGATTCCTCATCTTCTTGTGTTAAAGTGTACAATTTAATCTGCAATTTGTCTCCTTGACTATGAATGCTCAGGTTTAATTTTAAAATCAAGTCCCTTCCTAATAAATTGTGCTCTGCTTCAGGGAGCAACAGTAAATCATTAAAACAAATTTTCCCTTCTGTTTCTACTTCTATATCTTTTAAGACAGGTACTTTAAAAGGCTCTCCTTTTGCCCCTACTACTGATACATAACTTTTCCCTTTTTCTACTCCTCTTGGAAGTTGTTGGATAGTGGATTTTTCAGCCCCTGTGTCCACTAAGAATGAAACTTCCTCTTTATGGGGACCAATTAATAGTTTTATCAAGGGCTCTGTTGATGTTAAAGTCCCCAGAAAATATAGCCCCTGACACCCCTATTCTTCTTTGAATATTTTCTCATCTTGTTCCCGCTTACGACAGTTCTTCTGAATATGCCCTTTCTTGTTACAGTAGTAACAGACAGGAATTGTGCTTTTCTCTTGATAAGGCTGTCCTCTGTGTGTTTTGTCTACTCCTTTCTCCCTTCTTTCTCCGGACAAGGTCTTATCTCTCTGACTTTCTCTTACAGCTGCTACAAAGATCTTGGCTTTTACTTTTTGTTTCTCCTCATCTCTCCGGACATACACTTTCTGGGCTTCCCTAAGTAATTCTTCTAATCCTCTTTCTGGCCAATTTTCCAGTTTTTCTAACTTCCTTCTTATGTCTCCCCATGATTTAGCTACAAATTGTGTTTTAAGAAGTGCGGTTCCGGCCACTGTATTTGGATCTATTCCAGAATACATTTGTAAACTTTTTTTTAATCTCTCCAACCATTCTGTTGGAGATTCATCTTTCCCCTGTTGTTCATTAAATGCTTTATGAATATTCTTTCCTCGGGGAACCGCTTCTCTTATTCCCTGTATGATTAATGTTCTCAAATCCTTCATGTTCTGCCTTCCTTGTGGTTGTTGATGATCCCAGTGGGGATCCACGTTTGGCCATTTTTGGTCTCCCGGGAGTCCTGCCTGATTCTGTCTTTCCCAAATCCTCATTCCTGCTTGCCTGATCATTCCCCTTTCTTCGGCCGTAAATAAGATCCCTAAAATGGACTGTAGTTCTTCCCAGGTATAAGTATTAGGACCTAGGAATTGGTCTAGTTTTTCAGCTACTGCGAGAGGGTCGTCTAATAAAATCCCCATTTCTCTCTTAAAGTTTCTTACATCTGTGGTATTTAATGGCACTGCCACAAACCCGATGCCCCTCTGATTGCCTCCGAGGGGTACTTCTCGTAAGGGATATAAAGAAGCTCCCTCATATGCAGCAGTTTTACTTCTCGTACAGGCCGCTGGGGGTCGATCTACTTCCAGTGTTGGTGGTGGTGGAGGCAGGGGCAACGGTGGTACTAATGAAGATTCTACGGCCACCGGAGGCTGGGGCAACGGTGGTACTAATGAGGATCCTACGGCAACCAGAGGGGGAGCAACCGCCGGAGCCGCCGGGGGTGGATTGTTAAGATATGGAGGTAGTGGGGGTGGTAAATTATCTAACGGCTCCCATTCATCCTCTTTTTCTTTTTCACGTTTTTCTTCTTTTTCTTTGTCTTCCTCGGACTTCTCATCTGTTCTCAGTGTAAATATCGAGGCTGGAAAGGGGCGTGAAGCCCTAATCCATAACTCTGCATAATCACTTTCCTCCTGACTAAAAGGTTTCTTTGAATTAACATGTATATTTAAGGCCTGACAAATCCAGTCTTCAAAGGATCCAAAAACAGGCCAGAATACATTTGGTCTTAGAGGTTTCTTAGGCCATTCTACCATACAATACTGAATCATTTTTACTTTACTTTTTCCTTTTCTGGGGCCCCTTTCATCCCAATTTGTAATCATTGTCCCCAACGGACTTTCTGGAGGTATGTCTGTAGTATTTATCCAAATATTTATATAAAATATAAATATAAATATATTTTATATATTTATATAAAAAGGGGGAATTATGGGAAAGGAATTTGCAGGTGGCTTTGTGCTGTTTCCCACGTCCCTGAATTAGAGATAATGAGGAAACAAGCTAGACCAATGATAAGTTGTTGTTGGCGCGCATTGTAGTTAGTTGTAATATATATCCAAAGTTGTAGTATTTATCTCACCTATATATACTCTTTAGAACTTGCAATAAATGGAGGACGATTATACTCGCATTGAGGTTGCATTGTTACTCCGGGACCGTCTCCCTTTCCGAGAGATTCCATCATTCCAGAACCATAATTCTTAATTTCCTGATACCTCATTGTTGGATAACTGCAGCACCCTCATATTGGATTTTACCCACAACTTGAAATTGAATGTAAATTAAGAAGAAAGCAAATTTTTACTGTCTGGAAATTCACTGTAAATAAAGCATTGAAAAAAAAATATTTGATAGAGCTTATTGACTCAAGTTATTTACTGTTGTAGGTATAGATTTATTTTCCTTGGATGCTCAAGATCATTTCTGGCAATGTAAAAGGCCATAATAATTCATAAGTGAGTTACTCTGTCAGTATTTTAAGCGCAACTCTGATTTGGAGCAGACAGCAGTGCAAATGAGGATGAGAAAGGTATTGAAATCCTTCGGGAGAATATTTGACTGTCTTGGTTAATATCAGTTACTGTAAATACTGCCCTATACCTTTTTTTCAGGGAGCTTGCAAATCTGGTAGAGAGCTGGTTTGTTCAGTATAATTCTCAGAGAATATAATCTAACTGCTCCTGAATCAACCAGTTATGCCTCTTCTGTTATCTTTGACTGATAATCTTTCTGAGAATGCAGAGAAGGAAGGATAAAGCATATACTTTTATTCTGTTTCCTGGAGTCTGTGGTGTTGCTCTTTTCACAGTTAGGCCCTTATAGACACACATCATAGTTCTGTCTTGCATGTCTTTTGCTCTGTAAAATCCCTGCCTACCATGGCTGTGTTTTTTTGTTGTTGTTGTTGTTTTGTTTGTTTGTTTCAGAAGGGGTAAACTTGTTCCTTGTCTCTGGGTTGTGAGTTGATGCAACAAGGAAAGAAATAACTGCGCTGATTCACAGTCATGTCAGCAAAAACAACCAGAGCTAGATTGTCCTTCATATGCCAGCAGATAAGAAAGAAAGGAACAAGACAGCATCTAGTCCAGGAGATTATAAAGGAACCCTAAATAAAATCTGGAATGTGTGTGTGCACGCAGGAAAAAAATCCTACAGTTTTGTTGTTGATGCATAAGCAGCTTTTTAAAGACTAAAAAGCTGACAATGTTTTATACACAGTATAGGGTGTCGTTTGAGACCAAATCAATGTGTTGTGTTGACCCTTCTTTCCCACTAATTTTAAAATAAGTTTATTTCTGCAGAATGTGTGAGGCAAGTTTCTGTTAGTGTCTTCATAATTAATTCTGTTTTAAAAGCACCAAAGGCTCACTGAGAGTTTTTGTAGCTGATGTCCACTAGTTCTCTTTTTAGGAGCTCAGACTACACTGATGTATCAGGCAGATTTATACATTCCTCCGCATGAACTGGCTTTAAAGCTGAGATTACAGTGCTTTCCATAACACTGGTGAGGAGCTTTGTCAGCTAAAAATGTTTTTTTTTTTTTTTTTTTTTTTTTTTTTAAAAAAAAAACTCTTCTCTCTGCCTTGCCCCTGTTCCTCAGCCAGCCCCATACACCCACATTGATTTTTACCTTGTGTTTAGGATGCCATACTGCATCACTGGCAATTAAACTGCCATTGAGATAGAGCTATCAAAACCTATTGCTAGGATTTCAGCAGCAGTGGTGGTACAGTTCTGGCAGAGGTGGTGGTACTGAGTTCACAGGCTGGGGCAGGCTGTGGATCCAAGACAGCTGGGGTAGAGCTCTTGCTTAAAGAGCTGTGTTGGCAGGATATGCATTGCAGCTTGTTTTCACAGAGTGAAATCAATAGCCATCCAAGCTTACATGTGCACTCATTCAAGCATATCATCTCATTGAATCCTATGGTTTATTCTAATCAGAGCATACATTTGCTGCCATCCACCAATGTTCAACTGGTCAAACTGACCCTGTGGCAGTGAATGTAAGGAAATGACGTTTTAGCAAGAGCTTTTAAACAAGCCATGCCTTAACCATTTAAGTTGTTCACAGAGGTGTATGATCTGTAGTATTATAGTGGCAGGCAGCATAGTGTGCTGCAGTTGCTGGGAGATACTGCTCTCCTTGTTGTAGATATATATGTTGCACATCTATATATTTTTGCAAGTTTGTTTGTTTCCTGCTTCTGCATTTAGAAACAACAGAGGTCTGCAGCTACCTGTGATACCTCTAGACAAGGCTCATTTGGGAAGAGTACTGTAGAGGTCAGTGACCATTTTAGCCTTCTTAAGGGCAGGTGACACTGAAGATCCTGCTGCAGTCATTGAAAAGCTGTTCTGGAGAACTAGTAAAACCACTGGCTGCAGTGCAAGTAGTAAGCCTTACAACTATCCTTACAACATTCAGAGAAATTCAAAACAGGACACATCAATGACTTTTCATTTCAAATTAAGCTAGGCAAAGAATAACTGCTCTTGTCTGTACCGTTGTATGAGCTGTTGTATGATGATTTAGTTGATGGGCTGGAAAAACAGCATTCCCTGGCACCTCTGATTCTGGATGACTGACAACTCCTGTTCCTCATTGTTTAGGATAAATCCCATCTGGGAGACTGTTATAAATTAGCTCTCAATTGACAGAGAGAGTCATGTCCAGTAATGCAAATTATTTTATTAAGTAAGCAGCCAACAAGCAAAACAGCGCTGGGCGGCCAGGGAGTCTCTGCTCCACCAATGGCACGCACCCAGTCCCCAGCCATGTAGGTCATAGCAAAAAAGAATTTTGAACACTGGACAAAGCTTAACACAATACCATACCAGAACACTCAACACCTAGTAAAGCTATATTATCAATTTGTTTTTGATTTCCAAAGAGATTTCCAAAATACATCTGCAGCAGTTCATCTTTTTTTTTTTTTATTTATTTAATTTTTATTTATATCATTTATTACAGAGACTAATTTTCTTGTGGCTTTGCAGTTCACAGTGCCTCGTCTGGCTGTGGAAGCGTGATAGGTATGCTCAAAGGAAAACAGATTCAAGGTCTTACTCTAAAATGTCTGCCAGCATTTTTAGGCTAAAGGTGCTACTTCAGGATTGAATTTGTCTAAGGAAAAGCATTCAGCAAATGAAGGTTAAAAATACTGGCTATATTAGAAGGCTCTACAGTAAAAAAGTTTGACCTACTTCTGAACTCCGGAGGAGAGCAGATGTGTGGCTTTGCTGCTGATCCTGCAGATATACTTAGGTAGTTGTTTTCCTAGAGTACATGCTGTGTTCTGAAAGGTTTTGACAAGGAAATGAAGCTTTGACTTTTAAATAAGCCCCAACTCTTCCTGAAATGCTGGAACATTTAAATAAGCCCCAAACCTCTTCTGGAAATGCTGAACACTGCTAATAGTGACATGTTTCTCTATAAGCAGTGATCAAAAAAGTAAATGTCAGTTAATCACATAGGTTTCAAGATTTGTTTAGTGCTTTTCATGAATGCCTTTTTTTTTTCCTGCTGGGATTGACTCACTGAAAACTGACTCCACAATAAGATTGTAAAGTAGGCATGTTTATTCAGTGCTGGGCAGCACGGGGGGTAGTCCCACCAAAGTCGTGCACCACAATTCGCTTGCGTGCATTCTCTTTTATCCCCTAAAATATTATATATGCATTAAGTTTCGCAACACTCCTATACATATTCATTTCCTAGCTCCACCTAGCCCTGCTTCGTATGCTAATTATCTTATCAGTCCTTCTGCACTTGCGTAGTATTCTTGGGTGGTCGTCAGGTGGTCGTCGGGATGAAGTAAGACGTCTTCCTCAGAGTTGAATCTGCCTGTCTGGAGCCAGGGCTCCCTCAGTTGCTACCTCATTTTCTGCTGCTTCTTTTGCCTCTCTGTCCTCCAGATCATGCCCTTCCGCCAATTCTGAGCTCACCTTCTGGTGTGCCTTCTTGGTATTTCAAGAACCTTTGTAGGGAAAGCCAGTGACCACCTTTCACTTCCAGCACCGCAGACACTGTGTGAGACACTAGCACAGTTATTTTCTGGCCCAAGGTGAACTTGCGTGCCTCCTGGATATTTAGCACCACTGCTGCAACAGCTCTGAGGCATCCCGGCCATCCCTTGGCAGCAGCATCCAGCTGCTTAGCAAAATAAGCAACTGTCCTTCGATATGGGCCCAGGTCCTGTGCTAGTATTCCCAGGGCAATCCCCGTCCAGGCCACACATGCTGCTTCTGTCTGGGTGGCTCTGAGGAGGTCATCTACATACTGCAACAGCCTTCCTTCTCCTGATGGGGCTTTCCAGGTCTCCAAGTCCTTGGCAAATAGTTCTCCGAAAAAGGTGGGTGAGTTCTTAAATTCCTGAGGCAACCTTGTCCATGTGAGCTTGGTTTTGCGCCCACTCTTAGGGCTTGTCCAATCAAATGCAAAGATTTTCTGGCTGCCTTCATGGAGAGGGAGGCAAAAGAAGGCATCCTTCAGGTCTAAAATGGTAAACCAAGTTAGTTCTGGTGTTAAGCATTTTAATCAATTATCAGGCTAATTCCTTTTCTGTCTTCCTTTTCAAGGGGTACTGTTTAATTCTGACTGGCTGTTTTCCTTCCTTAAGTTTAATTTGTATTGGAAGTGCATTTTTCGCCTTCCCTGGTACATTAGAAGATCATACTCCAGAAAACACTTGACTTAGGATTTCCTCACTAATTTCCTCTTTGGTCTCAATAGCTGTCAATATCAAACTCACCACTTCCACATATCTTTGATCATTTACCTCCAGAATAATCTCCCCATTTTTAAATGAAATCGTTGCTTGTAATCTTTCCAATAAATCTCTCCCTAGGAGTGACTCCAGGAGTTGGGCATGTATAGGAATTTGTGAATGCCCCACTGTTTCCCATATTTATATTTCAATGGTTTGTAGAAATACGCTATTTCAGATTGGCCAGTTGCCCGCTTCACTGCAAGGTAATCATAGAACTTTTAACCTCATCTCCCTGCGCATGCTCCCTGAGCCCTTGGTCACAACCTGAGCCATAAGGTTGGTTTGGTCCAGTTCTTGGGGTCTGAGGGGCTCCTGTTATCTTGAGGCCTTGCATGTTTATCTTATCCTTTGTAAACAGTCCTCCTTATCTTTGAGCTCTTGCTCACAGTCCGAACAATAAGGTTAGGTTGATCTGGTTCTTGGAGCCCCAGGGGCTCATAAAGAGGCCTAAGCTCAGCATAGGCCCAGTACATCGTAAATGTAGCACATATTAAACAATGAGTGTTGTCTATATATTTATTCTTAATCAGTCACTCTCTAATTTCTAATCCCATCTTTCAGGATGTTTTAATTGTGAAATGTGTTTATTTGATTCGTGTCAGTATGGAACAATGCTAGGGCCGCATGATGAAATATAAACTCCTATTTAAGAAAAACAGAGTGATTAGTGTACATAGTTCTTGTATCATGCAAAGGAACGATCCAGCAATTTGTGTAAATAGAGGGTTTGAAGGGTGAACATTGAGACTCTAGTCTGGGAGATAAGAGGACCAAGGAGTTTTTTTTAGGAAACTGCAGACTTTTGCATGGGACGCTGCCCAAGCCTCTGATATCCAGCAGAGATCCACCAAATAAGGAGAAAGGGGGAGTTGAAGGACGACCGAAGGACAAAGCCTGGGAGGAAGACTACGAGCCTTCAGCACAAGAGACCCCCAGAAAGACCACCAGAGACTGATACGCATGCGTCCAGAGAGGGTTTGGATTCCGGGAACTAATTATAATAACCCTGCCTTTTCTAGGAATAGTGATGAATATGTATTAGTCTAGGAGCATAAAAATCAGCCACCTGATGTAACAGGTTTGCGTCCTGGTAGAGCAGAGACTCCCGGTGCACCCAGCGCTGTTTGCTTGCCTCTATTCGCTTAATAAATCACAAAAATCCTATTTGGGACTTAATCATGTATCACATAATGGATTCTAAAACGCTGTTATTCATCCTTTAGTGTCATAGCAATAACAGAAAATTAGTCAGGAAACAAATGGTTATAAATTTAAAAAATTAATGATATTAAACTGATACAAAATTATTGCTCAACTTTATACGCAAGCCATAAATGTGTCCTTGAGCAATGAGTCTTGTAGAGAAAGTCGAGATTGAAAATCAGAAGAAAAAGGGCACCTCTGCTGCTATGCAACATTACATTAGTCTTTGCTTTATGCACATAGGTAATGCTAGATAATCAACTGTAGTCTAAACTTGTATCTCAAGGAGGAGTATACAAACCTTTTGTTGGTTCTTTGGTTTACTATATCTCTTAGCCAAATAGCCTGTGTGACTCAGTAGCCCAGAAACTTAAAAGACATAGCAGGTCTGTTAGGTATTAATGCAGCAGTAGAAATGTTACAGGTTTTCCACTGTAGCTGAAATTGACAGTCACTCTGCCTGATTCTTTTGTCTGTATTTATTAATGAGTTGCACAAGCTTGTAATAACTTTCTGGATACCCTTGATGATGTGATGGTTATCCAAGCCCTGTTTAAATTCTCATCTCTGATTTTGTTTAGCTATGGTAAAGCTGGCTATAAGGGCTATTTTATTTAGTGAAATTAAAATACTCCAAAATTTCAGCATAAACTGAATGCTAAACTGCAGTAAAGTGTGGTTGAAAATATGGAGTACTGAGCAGGGAGGAGAAGCTGTAGTACTGTAGTTCTTGTCTTTGTCCCTATTAAATGCTGGCTCATTTCCCTCCTGTGCTTTTTCATCTCCTTTTGTGCAAAGGTCTTCTCCCTCATTTGTGGTGTTCCAAAACTGAACTGGAAAAGGTGATGATTGGTATGAAACCCTCTCAGTTATTTTGCTTACTGAAAACCTGACAGCTCTAACATGCTGTTTAATGGTTATTTTATATTTTAGACCCTTATTCATTAAAATGGTATGTTGTCCTGGTTTCAGTTAGGACAGTTATTTTTCCTCCTAGTAACTGGTAGGGTGCTATGTTTTGGATTAGGATGAGAAGAGTGCTGATAACATGCTGATGTTTTAATTGCTGCAGAGCAGTGCTTACACTAAGCCAAGGACTTTTCAGCCTCTCGCTCTGTCCTGCCAGCGGGCATTTTCCTAAAAAAACTCACAGAATCACAGAATTTCTAGGTTGGAAGAGACCTCAAGATCATCGAGTCCAACCTCTAACCTAACACTAACAGTCCCCACTAAACCATATCCCTAAGCTCTACATCTAAACGTCTTTTGAAGACTTCCAGGGATGGTGACTCCACCACCTCCCTGGGCAGCCTGTTCCAATGCCTCACAACCCTTTCAGTAAAGAAGCTCTTCCTAACATCTAACCTAAAACTCCCCTGGCGCAACTTTAGCCCATTCCCCCTCGTCCTGTCACCAGGCACGTGGGAGAACAGGCCAACCCCCACCTCTCTACAGCCTCCTTTAAGGTATCTGTAGAGAGCGATAAGGTGGCCCCTGAGCCTCCTCTTCTCCAGGCTGAATAAGCCCAGCTCCTTCAGCCGCTCCTCGTAGGACTTGTTCTCCAGGCCCCTCACCAGCTTCGTCGCCCTTCTTTGGACCCGCTCAAGCACCTCGAAGTCCTTCTTGTAGCGAGGGGCCCAAAACTGAACACAGTACTCGAGGTGCGGCCTCACCAGAGCCGAGTACAGGGGGACAATCACCTCCCTAGCCCTGCTGGTCACACTATTTCTGATACAAGCCAGGATGCCGTTGGCCTTCTTGGCCACCTGAGCACACTGCTGGCTCATATTCAGCCGACTGTCAAAGAATACTCCCAGGTCCTTCTCTGCCAGGCAGCTTTCTAACCACACATCTCCCAGCCTGTAGCGCTGTTTGGGGTTGTTGTGCTACAGGTGCAGGACCCAGCACTTGGCCTTGTTGAACTTCATACCACTGGCCTTGGCCCATCGGTCCAGCCTATCCAGATCCTCCTGCAGAGCCTTCCTACCCTCGAGCAGATCGACACACGCACCTAACTTGGTGTCATCTGCAAACTTACTGAGGGTGCACTCAATGCCCTCGTCCAGATCATTGATGAAGATGTTAAAGAGGACCGGCCCCAGCACCGAGCCCTGGGGGACGCCACTAGTGACTGGCCTCCAACTGGACTTGACTCCATTTACCACAACTCTTTGGGCCCGGCTATCCAGCCAGTTTCTAACCCAACGAAGCGTGCGCCAGTCCAAGCCAAGAGCAGCCAGTTTCTTGAGGAGAATGCTGTGGGAGACGGTGTCAAAAGCCTTGCTGAAGTCAAGGTAGACCACATCCACAGCCTTTCCCTCGTCCACCCAGCGCGACACTTTGTCATAGAAGGAGATCAGGTTCGTCAAGCAGGACCTGCCTTCCACAAACCCATGCTGACTGGGCCCGATCGCCTGCTTGCCCTTCAAGTGCCGCATGATGACTCCCAAGAGGATCTGCTCCATGAGCTTCCCTGGTACTGAGGTCAAACTGACAGGCCTGTAGTTCCCCGGGTCAGCCCTCCGGCCCTTCTTGTACATGGGCGTCACATTCGCCAGCTGCCAGTCAGCTGGGACCTCCCCCGATAGCCAGGACTGCTGATAAATGATGGATAGTGGCTTGGCCAGCTCCTCTGCCAGTTCTCTCAGTACCCTTGGGTGGATCCCATCCGGCCCCATCGACTTGTGCACATCCAAGTGCCGTAGCAGGTCACCAACCAGTTCTTCGTGGATGGTGAGGGCCACATCCTGCTCCCCATCCCCTTCCACCAGCTCAGGGTACTGGGAATCCAGAGAACAACCGGTATTGCCGCTAAAGACTGAGGCAAAGAAGGCATTGAGCACCTCCGCCTTTTCCTCATCTCTTGTAACTAAGTTTCCCCCTGCATCCAGTAAAGGACGGAGATTCTCCTTTGTCCTCTTTTTTGTGTTGATGTATTTATAAAAGCGTTTTTTGTTATCTTTAATGGCAGTAGCCAGATTGAGCTCCAGATGAGCTTTGGCCTTCCTAATTTTGTCCCTGCACAGCCTCGCTACATCCTTATAGTCCTCCCTAGTGGCCTGCCCACTTTTCCAAAGATTATAAACCCTCTTTTTTCTCCTAAGCTCAAGCCACAGTTCTCTGTTCAGCCAGGCTGGTCTTCTTCCCCGCTGGCTCATCTTTGGGCACATGGGAACAGACCGCTCCTGCGCCATTAGGATTTGCCTCTTGAAGAGCGCCCAGCCTTCCTGGACCCCTCTGCCCTTCAGAACCGCCTCCCAAGGGACTCTACCAACCAGTGTCCTCAGCAGCCCAAAGTCAGCTCTCCGAAAGTCCAGTACAGTGGTTTTACTGGTTCCCTTCCTGGCCTCGCCAAGAATAGTGAACTCCACCATTTCGTGGTCACTCTGCCCAAGACAGCTCCCGACAATCACATCCTCCACCAGTCCTTCTCTGTTTGTGAAGAGAAGGTCTAGCGGGGCACCACCCCTGGTAGGCTCACTAATCAGCTGCGTCAGGAAGCTATCTTCCACTTTCTCCAGAAACCTCCTTTCTCTGGGCTGTGTTGTGCTTCCAGGATATGTCAGGGAAGTTGAAGTCCCCCACGAGTACAAGCGCTGAAGATTTCGCAACTTCTGTCAGCTGCCTGTAGAACTCCTCATCCGTCTCCTCATCCTGGTTTGGCGGTCTGTAACAGACCCCGACCAGGACGCTAGCCTTGTTGTCCCTGCCGATCCTAACCCAAAGGGACTCGATCTTGTCATTCCTAGCCTCGAGTTCTACAACATCGAAAGACTCTCTAATATAGAGAGCCACACCGCCACCCCTTCTGTGCTGTCTGTCCCTTCTGAAGAGCCTATAGCCAGGCATTGCAGCACTCCAGTCATGAGACTGGTCCCACCACGTTTCCGTGATGGCAACCAAGTTGTAGCCTGCCCGCTGCACGATGGCTTCCAGCTCCTCCTGTTTGTTACCCATGCTGCGTGCATTGGTGTAGATGCACTTCAGCTGGGCCATTACCTTATTCCCCGGCCTTGCTATTGTTCCCCCTGGCACAGCTCCAACAATTCTTGCTTCACCCCCATCCCCCTTCTTACCTAGTTTAAAGCCCTATCAATGAGCCCCGCCAGCTCCTGGCCAAGGATCCTTTTTCCCCTAAAGGATAGGGACCCGTCTACAGCCATCAGACCAGGTGCTGAATAAACTGCCCCATGGTCGAAAAACCCAAGATCTCTGC
>NW_023305706.1:63279-71980 GCF_011077185.1 Oxyura jamaicensis
AGGTGCTGAATAAACTGCCCCATGGTCGAAAAACCCAAGATCTCTGCGTTGGCACCAGCCCCGGAGCCACGTGTTTAACAGGTGGGCTTTCCAGGTCCTCTCCATACCCCTCCCTGTCACCGTAGGGATGGACGAAAACACTACCTGCACTCCCGCTCCGTCCACTGAACTCCTTGGTCCTCTTATCTCCCAGACTAGAGTCTCAATGTTCGCCCTTCAAACCCTCTATTTACACAAATTGCTGGATCGTTCCTTTGCATGATACAAGAACTATGTACACTAATCACTCTGTTTTTCTTAAATAGGAGCTTATATTTCATCATGCGGCCCTAGCATTGTTCCATACTGACACGAATCAAATAAACACATTTCACAATCCCCCATTTCTTTTTTTCATGGTATTGATTCGTGTTTTGTTTTTTATTTATTATTATTCAATCGAGTCAATACTTGCCAAATTGGTACCAATTTGGGATCCTGTTTTGTTTTGATTATCATCAGGGAATGGGTTTTCCCTTACCCTGGTTCTGGGTGAACAGGTACCACAGATATTTGCATTCCTTGTATAACCGAGTGTATTAGTCTGGTAAAACAGGGTATTAAACATGGAATTATTGAATTATTAAACGACCCTCCACATATTCCCAATACAGCTATCCTGATTCTAGTAAGCCAACCACCACCCATAAAGTTCCTCCATAATTCTCCTAAATTGATTTCATTCCAAGTTTGAACTGGGACACGTGCAATTTTCTTCATTTCTTTTTACAAGTTCATTCACAGCTTTTCCTTCATCATCAATATCTAATCAGCAATTACTAAGGTTAAATTTTCCACAGACTCCTCCTTCTTGTGCTAGCAAATAATCTAAAGCTAAGCAATTTTGATACAAAACAGTTCCCATCTTGGTATTTTGTTTTGCAATTATTCCGAGTGCATCTCCAGTTTTATTCACAACTATTTCTACCACAGCTTGCAACCTAATTATTCTATTAAGCATATCTATTGGGGTCCTATAGCCCCAGGATCCGTACTCCAAGAAGCACAACCCCAATTTGAGGGTCCGCAGTAATGATAACTCCTCTCCCTTGGAATGATCTCTTATCCAATCAGTGTAACACGTAGAAGCCACTGTTCCACCCTTTCTAGGACAAATGTACTTGGGCTGGTTACTATATCTCTTCCAGCTCAGGCTTCCGCAATCAGTATATGGGTCTTCATCTATAATATCACAGGCATCAAAGGTTATTGACACTGAGGTATTCAGGGTGTTTACAACTTCACTTGTTCCAATTAATTTCTTTGCATAGAGCATACTGAGTTAGGTTAAAAATGCAGCTTCCTCTTTTCTGGCCTTCACAGTCATAGACAGTATGATACACCAATGTCTGGGAGCTCAAGCATCCTTTTCTAGTAGTTGACCGCAGTTGTTGGCCGTAGCTTGGGCCAAGAAACTCACCCCAAGTAGGACTAGAAGAGGTCCGGTAAGAGCCATAGTGCTCGGCGGTCACAGCCCAAAGGTGTTGCAGCCCTTGGCAGACCTTCCTAGCCGCAGCACCAGTTCCCTATCTGGTCTTGCCCTCTTCCCTAATCTTAAAGGGGTGTACACTGCAGATGTACCTTCTCGGTACCTTCAGGGGATAACGCTTAACTGATCCCTGTTATTGATAAATCTCTCCCCTTAATAGGTATCTATTCAAGAAGTTCTTTGTTTACTAATTTTACAGGAGTAATTACAATAAGTTTGGAGTAATTACAATAAAGGAGTAATTACAATAAAATTCCCACAGCAACTTAGCTTATACTCTGATGAAGGCTTCTTCAAGTCCATCTGATAGTTTAGTTTCTCCTGGTTCCGATGTTACTTTCCACTCTTCCACTGGACCTTTTACTCACGACACGTGTCCATCCTTTTTCAGCAGTTCTCACAGCTGTTTCCTTATTAATAGATAACAGTTAATAAATATCAGCTGTTTTCATTTTAATAAAACAAGAAAAGGTCCTTCCCAGAGGGGAGATAAGCTTTCTGCTTTCCATGTTTTTATTAGAACCCTATCTCCTGGTTTTAACTGGTGAATTGCAAATCCTAAAGGTGGTGTCTGAGCCATCATCCCAGTTTCTCTTACCTCTTTTAATCTTCCACCAATGGTAATTATATATTTTTGGATACTACGATCCTCAACTCCATTACTCCCTAGGGGCATCCCTTGAGAATAAGGCATGCCATATAACATTTCATATGGTGATAATCCAGTCTCAGTGTGTAGTTTAGTTCTAATATTTAAAAGTGCCAATGGTAAGCATTTCGTCCAGGGCATTTGTGTCTCGATCACTAACTTAGCCAATTGTTGTTTTATTCTTTGATTCATTCTTTCTACTTTCTCCGAGCTTTGTGGGTGCCACGGAGTGTGGTATTCCCACTGAAAGCCTAATGATTGACATAATAATTTTATTATTTTAGAAGTAAAGTGTGTGCCCTGATCAGAATCAATGTACTGGATTATCCCATATCTAGGTATTAAGTGTTCTAATAACATTTTTACCACCGTTCTGGAGAACAAGCAACCCGAGACAGCAAGGCATTTCCTGAATCACCCCTCTTTGTTCCCTCCTCCAAACTCTTTACATTCCTGATGTTACCACGAGCCATGGGACTTCTCGACCCCCATGGCCACACTCCCACATCTCCCCCTTCTTTAACATAAAAAAGCACGATTAACACAAACTAAAACACAGAGAAAAACTACCAGGCCTACTAATTCTATCTTGAACAAACTTTGTAACCACATCCCTTGGAGAGGCAGGCACTGAGTGCTGCCCAGGCAGGGGGGGCTCTGGTTGCCCCTCCAGCTGCTGGAATCCTTGTTTGTGGGTCCTGCATATGCCTGCCGGACCCTTCCAGATGTTGTTTTTTTGTTTGAGCCAGAGTCCAAACCCCAGAGGAGGGTGCTGTGATCATGTTAAGGCAGATGATGAGACGGCCAGACAGACTCATGGTGCTGACACCCATCTAGGGCTGTCTTCTGTTAAAACAAGCACAACCTCGGCCCCCAAGTTATTAAAGTGTAGGGCCTTTCCCAATTAATTGGTGCTGTAATTTTTTATTTTTATTTATTTATTTATTTTTCCATGACTTGTGCTCTTTCTTTAACTGAGTTTCTCCCAGATCTGTCTCCTAGATCTGTCTGTAGCTTTTTCTCTTGCACGGACAGATGCAAGGACCTTCCTCTGTCCATCGATTTAAAAATTTAAGAACATAGCATACTTTATCTATCTTTTCCTAGGGTTCACACCCCTACTCTCCCTTCTTTGTTTTAGAAGCTGTCCTGGTTTAGTTAGGATAGAATTAATTTTCCTCCCAGTAGCTGGTAGGGTGCTATGTTTTGGATTTAGAATGAGACTAATGTTGATAACACACTGATGTTTTAATTGCTGCAGAGCAGTGCTTACACTAAGCCAAGGACTTTTCAGCTCCTCGCTCTGTCCTGCCAGCGGGCAGGCTGGGGGTGCAGCAGGAGCTGGGTGCAGCAAGAGCTGGGAGGGGACAGACCCAGGACAGCAGACCCAAACTGGCCAAAGGGGTATTCCATACCATCTGATGTCATGCTAAACAATGCATAGGGGTGGCTAGCCGGGTTGGGGGGGCCGGCCGCCTGGGGACAGGCTGGGCATCGGTCAGCAGGTAGCAAGCAACTGCACTGTGCATCACCCGCTCTGTGCACATCATTATTATTCTTTTCTGTCCCAATAAACTGTCTCTATCTCAGTCCACAGGCTTCAGTTTTTCTCGTTGCTCTCTCCTATCCCATAGAGGGGGGAGGGTGAGCGAACGGCTGTGTGGTGTTTAGCTACCGGCCAGGTTAAACCACAACAGGAGCATACATAAATTGATACAAAGGAACACTTAAATAATACAACTGGACACAAAAATATACGTTTTTAGAGATAGTCACATCAGTAATTGTATAAAGCTTTCTTCTCTACTAAGGGGTCCTGAAAATTTAGGACTAAAACATTAACTTTGTAATGTAATGTAAAAGGGTTATCGTGACAGCCCTCAAAGGACACTCTATAGCACACTGACATATTCAAGGCTCTCAGCTTTTATTTCAGTCTGTGTATTCAAGTTTTGAGGTCCTTTTATGATTATGCAAACATCAGAAATATAGTTGTATAATAAATAGTACTTATGAAAGCCGAGTTTTAGAGCCAATATTAAAATTTGCAGGCTCAAAACACCCACTTAATATTTAAACAAGTATTTGATACTTTTGCTTGTTCAAAAATAGAGTAAATGCACTTACAGAAAAATAACTTTTACTGTTCAATGGGCGTGCTCATGTGACTTTTATATTAGTACAACTTTTAAAAAACAAACAAACAAATCCACCATATGACTTTTTAAAATAAATGATAACAATTCACCTTTCCCCTACTTGAGTACATTTATATTAAGGCTTTGAATCATCTGACCCATGATTTTACAGCATTAAAATGAGTGGGTCCACAAGGATGCTGGTATGTCTCACTGAGACTTAGCATGAATAGAATTAAAGCTCACCACCTTCAGGAAACAGAAAGTCACATGCTCATGCCTTAACTATATTCCTTTTTGTCTCCAAACCAGAACATAAAGTTTAATAGTAACAGTATTTCATGGCAGTAGATGAGTACTTTTTAATCAATTATATTTTATTAATTAATATTATTAATTTAATGGCAACATCTTTGGAGAAACTTCCAGTTTTTATTGTACAACACTGCTTTCTGGTGGTGATTCAGGCATGGGGAGTTCATTCAGTTCAACATGCTGTAAATATAGCCCCACTTTTCCCCTTTAATAGTTCCAGGGCTCTACATAGAGCATACAGCTCACAAGCCTGAGCTGACCGTGATGGACTCAAAGGTCCCGATTCCACAGGTTCTAGGTCCTTATTAATTATTGGATATCCTGATTTGACCATTTTATCACATAGTACTGAACCATTTTTAATTTGCTCCCTTTTCTCTGGTCCCGGGTCTTCAATTTTGTCTGACCCATCTAGGAATTTTACTGTGGCAATTCCTACAGCCCTTGGTTACCCAGTAAGAGTGTCTTGCAGGGGGTTTAGGACCTATCACCCACCCACGAATCCTATAGGAATCGCTGGCCAAGTCCCTCGCGGGAGATTGGAACCGCGGTTAGAAGACCTCCACACTCGCTTCGGAACTAGGTTCCGTCTCAGTCACACTCTTACACACACAGGCAACCGAATCCCACCTAGCCGAACAGTATACGCCTTAAATACTTACGACTCCGTTGTCTTCGTTTGGATCTTCGCACGCAGAATTATGGGCAAAATAGAATGCTGCAGCCGGCAAGGGAGCTCATAAAAAAATCAAATTATTTGCTTGCCTTTATTCAGGTTCAGAATGGTGTTAGTCCCGACCTGACTCGAACAGGAGCCACCAAATGGTGGGGCGCCCCTCCTAGATCAAGTCAGAATTCAGGAACCAAGACCATCCCAGACGAGCCCCCAATTGTGATAAATGATTAAGTCCCAAATAGGATTTTTGTGATTTATTAAGCGAATTGAGGCAAGCAAACAGCGCTGGGTGCACTGGGAGTCTCTGCTCTACCAGGATGCACACCTGTTACATCAGGTGGTTGATTTTTATGCTCCTAGACTAATACATATTCATCACTATTCCTAGAAAAGGCAGGGTTATTATAATTAGTTCCCAGAATCCAAACCTTCTCTGGACGCATGTGTATCAGTCTCTGGTGGTCTTCCTGGGGGTCTCTTGTGCTGAAGGCTCGTAGTCTTCCTCCCAGGCTTTGTCCTTCGGTCGTCCTTCAACTCCCCCTTTCTCTTTATTTGGTGGATCTCTTTGCTGGTTATCAGAGGCTTGGGCAGCGTCCCATGCAAAAGTCTGCAGTTTCCTAAAAAAAACTCCTTGGTCCTCTTATCTCCCAGACTAGAGTCTCAATGTTTGCCCTTCAAACCCTCTATTTACACAAATTGCTGGATCGTTCCTTTGCATGATACAAGAACTAGGTACACTAATCACTCTGTTTTTCTTAAATAGGAGTTTATATTTCATCATGCGGCCCTAGCATTGTTCCATACTGACACGAATCAAATAAACACATTTCACAATCAGCACCAAGTATATTGTAATTTTCTGAGCTCAGTTTGCTTTTATAAACATGTTTAGATGTTGTCTTCACTCAGCATGGAATAAAAGAGGAAATTAAGTAATTTAACAGCATGACTGTAAGAAGTGGACAGCAGTAAACAGTAATGTTCTGATGGGTGCAGTACAGCCCAGCCACTCTTAGAGACTTGTAAACAGCAGTGAAACAAAATGGCATGCAGGAAATCAAATTAGACTGCATTAAAAACTTGGAATATTCTGCTTTTCTACAGTGTCCCTTCTGATCCAGGCTTGACAGTGTGAAGTAGGGAGGAGTAGTTCCTCCTTGAATAGTTGCATGACTGAGGTGCAGAGTGAGCATGTGTTATGTTCAGCTAACTGTGGGAAGTTAAATGTATTTTATAAAATGTGTTAATGACAGGAATGTTGTAGCATCCAAGGCACCAGGCTTCTGGCATCGCTTAGTCCTTAATTGGAGGTTTATACGAAACCTCATTTCTGAGTACTGAAGCTTGTAAATACAAAATAATGTGATAACTGAGACATGCAGTGTTGGTGTTTAAGAGCATATAGAAAAACTAGTCTGGCTTGTCTGTATCGTGTATTCCAGTGTTAATATATTTTGTTGCTGTATGTTTTTAGAATTGCAACTTCCCATTTTTTATCTGTCTGCACTTCTTGGTGTTTTCAATTCACATTTGGACAGGCTTAAATTTATTCCCAAAGGTGATCCGGAAGGTCCATTTCCCCTCTCCACAAAATGAGGTTATTCATATATATAGATTATGAAGCATAAAAACAATTTTAAAAGGCTAAAAAGAAATTCTCTTTTCATAAACCTTCAAAATATCAAGACTGTCAACCCAATTCTTCTGTGATTATGCTGAAGGACTGAGATATATACTGTTAGCTCCTGAATTTTAAATGAAGTGGCATATGTGTTGAATCTTTAATAAATTCATCTTTTATCCAAAATGTTAGATGCTGAAGTGAAGTGAGTGTGTAGTGGGTTTACGTGGCAAGGTTTTGCAGTAGAGAACTAATTTTCTGTATTCCAAGGTAGTTGTGTAGTCATAACAAGGAGAAATGCTAAGTAGATAAGTGGACAGTAGAAGGCCTCACTGTTCCAAAATAAGGTGGAAGCTTGAGAAAAACAGAATGAGCAGTGTAAGAACAGTAAAACAAAGATCACAAGTTCTCAAAACATAAGAAAGGGAAAAAAAGGGAAAATGGAGAAATTAAAGGGTTGAAAAAGAAAAAAGAAAAATTGTACGTATATGGTATAGATAAGTGTTGAGTAGCTTGTGAACCTGTAGTACTCAGACAATGAAGAAACAGGGGAGGTGATCAGGCGTCGGGTAATAGAGAATAAAAGGTTATGATTTGTTTACTAAAATGTGCTCCTGACTGACAGGACGCCCCCCATTGCAATCGTGAATAAAATAGCTTCACAGAAGATCCTGTCTGAAGAAAATTATTTGGGATTTTTCTCACAATTTGGGGGCTCATCTGGGATCTTGTTGCCTGCCGAAGAGTTCTTACTAGCTTTCAGTGGTCCTTTCGGGGGTGGTGGGTTGTCTCGGTACAGCCGGCAAAGGACCGAGACTGTTAATCTGAAGACAGGCTCTGCGAAGCTCTGAGGAGAAGGGAGGCCAGCACTGAAATACACAAGACACAGCCCAGATGTAGTTCAGCCTGGATCAGGAACAGGCATGGGGAATACTGCTGATAACCCGGACCGGGAAGCCGTGCACGGACCGAGATAAGGGAAACTTTACCGTATCTTGGGTTGGGTTCGGGGAGATTCTTGTGTGGAGTGTTGAATGAGATGCACTTTTAGTGCGAAGCAAGTGTGGAGTCCCAGTCTGCGAGGTTCTGTAGTCCCACGAGGGGACGAACGAAGTCCCCTCGGCTGGAGAGGGACAAAGCAAAAGAAAGACAAGCGAAAGAGAGTCTCAGGGGTTTGGGCCCTTAGGTGTACGGTACCCTGAGCACGGTGAAGTGAGGTGCTTGGCAGTACACCCCACCTCTGTCCTAATCCTAGGTGAAGGCGTGTGATACCCTGTGGGTGGTCAAGTCCACAGCAGCACGTCAGGAAGAGATGGGGATGAAGGGTTCCAAGAGTCAGCAGAGTGGGGTTGGAGACCCCAGGACTGTGCCTAAAGATAGTCCTTTGGAGAGAATGATAAGGTTTTGGAAAAACAACCCAAACACTAGGGATAAAGATTAAAAACTATATAATAAAAAAATGGTTTGATATTGTGTAATTATCTGGCCTAAAAAGCCAATAAAAGGAACTTCAGTATTTTGGCCAAAATAAGGGTCTGATGAAAATTCAGCCTTGAAATTTATATGTAAACAATAAGGTTCCATTTTCGGAGGAGGAATCAAGTTATGCTCCCTATAATCCTAATATTGCACCGGAGGCAGCGGCAGGTGCTCCAGGAGGGGAGACAGGGACTGCAATTGATGCTGTCCCTGGAGAAGTCATGCCGGAGAGCACGGAGCAGCAGGAGCATGGAGCAGCAGGAGTAGAGCCGGGGGGGGGGGGGGGGGGGGGGGG
>NW_023305706.1:72080-83534 GCF_011077185.1 Oxyura jamaicensis
CCCCGGGGGGGCCATTCGGGGCCGTGCAGGGATGACATGGGGCCGGTGCCACTCCCCCCCTTACCACCTTACTAGCAGAAAGGTTAGGAGTTTTAAGAAGGAAATGAAGTCTTTAATTGAGGGCCTAGCAGAACAGTCAAATCCATTTCTAAGGCCTAATTTGTATTCCTGGGGGGGAAATGTCAATCTTGAGTATGTTATTCCCTGGAGAAGAATGTTTAGCAGGAGAATGATTCGGCAGGCAGCTATGCAAGAATGGGAAAGAACTAACACCCCCCCCCCTTACCAAGAGTAATTCCGATAGAGCAGAAATATCCTCTTACCCAGCTGAAATAATAACAACCCACAACATAGAAATCTTATGAGAGACTCGGGGTCAGAATTAGAAAGTACTAGGGGATGAATCCTGAGGACCCAGTAGCCCAAGGGCTCTTGAAAGTTCATTTTGTGATTAAAGCCGGGACAGATATACTGAAAAATCTCCAGAAGGTGGGAGGATAGAGAGAACAGTGCGGGTAGTATGAAGGTGTATGCCAGGAGGGGAGATGAGAAGGAAAAGCAGAGGGCAAAATAAATGTTATTCACAGTGTACTGGGTAGTGAGGCCGAGGGTTGGAGATAGAGGGCCCAGGATGGAAAGGAGAGGAAGAGAGACAAAGGAATGGCAGACAAGGAAAGCTACCTGCGTTGCAGCCTAAATCCTAGCAGGGACAGGCTTTGAGAAGATGTTATAAGTGTGGCCAGGCTGGCCACTTCAAATAGGAATATCTGGAGTGGAAGAAGGAGGAGAGATTGCTGTTACAAATTCAGAATAGGGGAGTTAGGGCTTCTCAGAAAGCTAGCTCTCTACCTCAAGGGGTCCTCAAAATGTGCCTCAATGGGGATCACTCTACAGTTATCATTATGGGCAAAACAGATTTAGCATAGGAAGATTAATGTGATACATGGAGTAATAATTTGTGTCAAGAAGATGGTTAATATTAATAAAGAAGGGGGAGATGTGGGAGTGTGTCCATGGGGGTCAACAAGCCCCATGGTTGGTGATAACATCAGACTCTTAACGATGAGGCCATCAGGAATGTAAAGAGTTTAGAGGGAACAAAGAAGGGTGATTCAGGAGACTCCTTGTTGTCTCTGCAGTGTCACAGTTGAAACTGTGGCACTGCACCCAGCGCTGTTTACATGCATGTTGGTAGAGTGTAGACTCCCTGAGTGCTGTTTACTTGCCTTTTATAGATATTACTAAATTCAGATTGAGTTGTGTCTTCATTTATAACATTAACAAAATTTACTACTTATTGCTGACGAGCTGGAGTGGTGAGAAACAAGCTGGTGGCACCTTTCCCCATCCACTCTCTTCCACCTCTTCCCTGCTCTGAGTGGTGTGGGAGTGGGGGGCGGGAGTGGGGGCTGCAGTCAGTCCGTGGTGCTTGGTTTCCACTGCTCCTTCACGATCACTCTCCCCCCTACTCTGTTGTAGGGTGCCAACCTTCCTGGGCTGGTCCTGAATGGGCTGCAGCGTGGAGATCTTCTCCGCTGCGGTACACCATGGGCTGCAGGGGGGTCTGCCTTCCCCATGTGATGAATGATTGAGTCCCAAATAGGATTCCAATTAAAGTTTGCAGTTTATTAAATAGAGACAAGTAAACAGCGCTGGGTGCACCGGGAGTCTCTGCTCCACCAAGACGCACACACAACCGTCAAACTTTCTAAATATATAGAACACTACTTTTACATATTCATAAGATACCTGAGGATGCCTATACGTATGTATGACCTATCCCCATTTAGTATTATAATTAGTATTTTCACAAACTCTTCCCATCTGCGCCTGCGCAGTGCCTTCTGGTGGTCATCGAGGGGTCATGGGGATGAAGGCTCACGGTTCCCCCCCATCACCGCTAGCAACCTTTTGTTCCTGCGCAGACCCTGTGGGTTCCTGGTTCTCATCCAGACCACAGGGTGAGCCCCGACTGGCTCCCTCTTCTTCTGCGCATGCTCTACCCTCCACAAGGTTCCCGAAAGCAACAAAACGTGATCGACACCAACCCATGCGAGGCCGTCTTTTCCTGTGTTTATTAACCCTTGAAACCACACTAATAATATGATTATAATATAACATTAAACAACAAATTTTAACAGTTTCAACCAGCAAACCCCCAGCAACTTCCATGCCTTAACGGCAGGAGAACAAGCAACCGGAGACAGCAAGGAGTCTCCTGAATCACCCTTCTTTGTTCCCTCCTCTAAACTCTTTATATTCCTGATGGCCTCATCGTTAAGAGTCTGATGTTATCACCAACCATGGGGCTTGTTGACCCCCATGGCCACACTCCCACATCTCCCCCTTCTTTATTAACATCAACCATCTTCTTGACATGAATTAATACTCCATATATCACACCTACCATGTGGGCCATGGGGGGGCTTCGGCTCCTGTACCTGGAGCACCTCTGCACTGCACTCCCCCTCCTCTGCACTGACCTTGGTGTCTGCAGGGAAGTCGCTCACTCCTCGCTCTCCTGGCTGCTATTGTGCAGCAGATTTTTTTTTTCCTTTTCTTGGATGTGCTCTAATAGAGATTTAAATGGCATTGCTCATGGCTTGGCTTTGGGCAGAGGTGGGCCCCTTTGGAGCCAACTGAATCTGGCCCTTATCTTACATGGGGCAGCTGCTGGATTCTTCTCATAGGGGCTACCACTGCAGCCCCCTCCGCTACCAGAACCTTGACATATGAACCCAATACACTGAAGCAACTAGGTCATAGCTGGTCTGTAAGTTATCAGGGCTTAAATTAACTAATGAAACCCTAAATGTGATGGGGGTAGAAGGGACTGGTATAACAGTGCCACTTTTTGGGGACACCAAGCTGAGACTAGGGGATAAAATGATCACTGGGCAATTATTGTATGTACCCAAGGCAGGGACTAACTTGTTGGGAAAGGATTTGATAATGAAATTGGGCATTCAAATAGTAAATTGTTAGGCTGGAATAATGGTATCATTAATGGGGTGCTCTCAGACCTTGAGAGGAAAGATATATTTGCCTTTGAGTGGAAAGATGCTGAAATGGGGCGGAAGCAACAATACAGATGGACAATTTTACCTCGGAGTTTTACAGGGCCACCAATTTATTTGGGCAAGTTCTAGAACTAATTCTGGAGCAATTCCAACCTCCAGAGGAGGTGTTACTGTTACAATATGTGGATGATCTTTTATTGTCAGGACAGGAGAAAATAGTTGTGAAGGAAGCCACTAACAAGCTATTCGACTTTCTGGGAAAACAGGGCTTAAAAGTATTGGAAAATTAATTAAAATTTATAGAAAGAGAAGTCAAATATTTAGGGCATCTAGTGTCTGAGGGGGCATGAAGAATAAATTCAGAGAGTATTCAGGGAATTGTTGAGATACCCTTACCCAAGACTAAAAAGAACTTAAAAGTTTTAAGAGAGAGAGTCTTTTAAGGAATTAGGAGTCACAACGTCCTATGGAAAACAGATACTCCCTGATGGGAGAGAAATGCTGAATCAAGTGCTAATGAGGCAAATATTAATTGTTTTACATCAAGAGGGTCATTGGGGAATTCAAGCAATGTGTGACACTATGCTATGCAAATATGTACGTGTAAGAATAGATATACTCTGGCTGAACAAGTATGAAGGAGTTGTGTAGTATGTCAAAAGGTAAATAGGAAAATTATCCGCAGTCAGCCCAAAGGAGGGTGAGAACCAGGAAGTCAACTCTTCCAAAATGTACAGGTAGATTTTACAGAACTCCTTAGAGTAGGTAGATTTAAATACTTATTAGTCTTGGTAAATCATTTGTCAGGGTGGGTGGAAGCTTTCCCTTCAGTATCTGCTACTGCAAACATAGTAACTAAAGTAATTCTAGAACAAATAACTCCCAGGTATGGACTTTTTGAAAATATTGACTCTGATCAAGGAAATCACTTTATGCCAGAAATATTGCAAGGGCTAATGTGGACTCTAGGAATTAAGTGGAAATTTCACACTCCTTGGCATTCTTCCTCTTCTGGAAGGGTGGAGCGGATCAGACAGTAAAGAAGCAATTGACTAAGTTCTGGAAACTTGGCTTCCCCAAACGAAGTGCTTACCTTTGGCACTTCTCCGAATTCAAATTGCACCAAGAAAAGATGTGGGAGTTTCACCATATGAAATATTATTTGGATTGCTGTACATGGACAAAGGGAATGAATTACCTCAGACTGAGACAAAAGATGCTTTTCTTAAGAACTATATACTCGGGCTGTCGTCCTCTTTGTCATCTCTCAGGACCCATGGACTCTTAGCTCAAATCCCACCCTTGGAAGCCCTGATCCATCCATTCCGAGAAGGAGGTTGAGTTCTGATGTGAACATGGAGAGAATTGAAACTGCAACCTGAGTGGGACGGACTGTTCCAAGTGCTCCTGACTACTGAGACGACAGTAAGAACAGCTGAGAAAGGGTGGACTCATACATGGGTAAAAGCATCAGTTAACCCTGATACCTGAGAGACTGCATTAACAAAGACTTTTAAGGTTAAAACTGTTAAATCTATTGTAAATCTCTAACTTCTCCTTAGAAGAATTTTTAATGAATTAATGAGTAAAAGAGATTGAATTACACAGAATTGGAGTGTTAGGAACACTCTCTGGAAGTGGGAGAAAAAGAAAGGAAGGTATTTAATCCCCACCAGAATCCCCACATAAGAATCCTTATTAGTTTGTGATTTTTATTGTTTTTTCTTAATTATTGCTTAATTGTTATAGGGGTGTATATATATATATATAGAAATGATGTATTTTATCTTAGTAATACCTATTCTCAATTGATTAGTGATAGGATGGAGGGAAAAATCAGCATTTCTAATTAATCCAGAACATCTCTTGAGTTCTGTCTCGAAATAATTGTTGGATTTGCACCCAGATACCTAGAAAGACTGAAAAGGCCTTGTCCCTGACTGCTATTTCCAGCAGCAACTGTCTAGATTCTCTAGAATTCTAAAAATGGCAGATCATGCATAGTTCTCGGAAGGAATAGATTTTGAAGTTGAGCTCCCTACCCGTAATCCTGGCTACAACATACTGTGTTATCAAAGGTGCCTTTTAAACAACAATGATAGAAACTCGGGGCAATAGTACTGACCCTGGGTGTGGAAATATCCATGAAGTAGGGAATAATCCATACTGTACTGAATATGGTAGCCACAGGAATGCTAATATACATAATGCACACCAGATACAACATGAGAAACCTGTAACCAGGTGGCCTGTCCCGAATGGCAAGGGGTGGTACTGGCTATATGGCAATAAAGCCAGGAAGGTGTTGCCCCTAGGATGGAAGGGAGCTTGCACCCTAGAGGCAATAATTCCAAATGAAACTGTTATGGAAGACCCACAAAGCCAAAGCCCCCTTGAGACCACACGCAGAATTAAGCAGACTTCAGATAATCCTCTAGTAAAATTATCTAGCATTTCACAGTTTTGTAGGGTGGTTTTTACCTTGGTTAGCTGTGAGTGAAATATTTGGGGAAAAAAAAAAAACACAACAAGATCCTATACAGAGTAGCTCAAGATGACACTTCCTGGGGATTTAGAAACATTTGGGAGAAACTAATTTCCTGATTACTTGAATAGAATTGGCTCAAACAACTGTTTGTTGGTATTGTAATAATAATGACATTGTATATCTATCATCCCCTGTGACATCTGAAGAAGAATATTGCACCTTAATGTTGGAAAAACTCAAGAGTGCGGTATGTGAAGAGGTGCAAAAACAGCAATAGGAGTAAGAAAAGAAGAGGGGGGAATTGTGAGAAACAAAGTTATGCTTTTGCAGTAGAGAACTAATTTTCTGTATTCCAAGGTAGTTGTGTAGTCATAATAAGGATAAATGCTAAGTAGATAAGCGGACAGTAGAAGGCCTAGAAAAAAAAAAAAAAAGCTGACATTATTTCTTTTCCTAATCTGTAGTACTGTTCAGGACTATAGTTTCACTTTTCTAGTCTTATATTGTAAACTCTACACATCTACAGCTCAAACTAATTATGAAGCCTTTAAATGAGAAGTGCATTTTACTTCTATTCCAATGTTTATTTCATTGATTTCCTTAACAAGATAGGGAAGGAAGGTTGTCTGTGCAACGTCTAGAATATAGATTACAAGCACAGTGAAGGGAACGAACGACACGACTCCAGGCTGGTGTGTAGCTGAAGCACTTTATTGTCTAACCCATCTACTTATATAGGCTTAGGGTATCTACATGCTTTTATCACACAACTTGGCAAAGTTTGCTCGTTAGCCGTTATTATTGCTCACAAGGCGATCGCACAGCAGCCCTATCTCCTTTTCATGTACTGATGAGCAACAGGCCAAACTGCACCTGTTGTTTTTAACCTTCTAGTCTCCCAATTATACCTCCTTTATCTTCAGGCTACGTGACTTTTGCCACATTATGCATTTTCCTTTTCTTACTTCATTTCTGTGTCTAACATACTCCACATACTTTCTGACCGATTTCCCACAATTCCCCCTCTTTTTATTTCTAACAGCCAAGCTGATTGCATTGAGCACAAAAGCATTCTTTGCAAGCATTTAAACAAGCACAGTACAGCTAGCAACAGGGTGAAAGTCGCATGCAGAATTATGATTGTAAAATAGCATGCCTAATAGAATCTACATCAGTCAACAAAACACTAAGCACTAGGGATGGTGCTTCGCCGCGATGCTACTTCTCACTCACACAGCACAATCACACAATCACAGAAAGAGAACTCTTTCACTTTTCATTCATACCACAAGAAAATATCACTTAAAATAATTTGTCCGCGGCTTCAGGAGGTCTTTGTCTACTCCCGTGGTGAGCGGCTGAGAGTGGAAACCCCTCTGAGGAAAATGCTCGGGGTGCACCTAGGGGCGTCCGTTCCACAGCCGAGCAGAGCTGCTCCTGGCACAAGGAACGATGCTTTTATGGTTTTGTATAATTACACCAAAGAGATGCATTGCAATAAGGAGCGAGTGTGACATTGACAATTTGTTTCATGGTTTGGTTTTTGCCTGTGGGAAAGGAATTCGCAGGTGGCTTTGCCCTGCTTCCCACGTCCTTGTATTAGAGATAATGAGGAAACAAGCTAGAGACAAGTGCATGGAGAAGCTAGACCAATTATAAGTTGTTATCGGCGCATGCTGTAGTTAGTTACCTGTATATACTCTGTGAGAACCTGCAATAAAGGAGGACGATTATACTCACATCGAGGTTGCATCGTTACTCCGGTCCATTTCCCTTTCCAACATCTGGTAGCAGAGGATGGTTACGCACCAGACAGTCCAGCGCGACTAAGTCTCCAAGACTGCGGTAAGCAGCTAGAGGAGGAGGGGATTGGGAAAATAAACGGCTGAGAGGGTGCCGCTTGGCAGACATGGGTCAGGGTCGCTCCCTACCTCTCAGGGGAAGCACAGCCACAGAACTGGAGGCTGCTGCATTGTTGCTCGCTGGAATACTCTCTAAGAGAGGTATCGAGACAATGGGAAGATAAACGACTGAGAGGGTGCTGCTTGGCAGACACGGGTCAGGGTCGCTCCCTACCTCTCAGGGGAAGCACAGCCATGGAAGTGGAGGCTGCTGCATTGTTGCTCGCTGGAATCCTCTCTAAGAGATGTAGCGAGACAACGGGAAAGAAACTGATCAAATTGATCAAGTTCGGACAACGATGGGGACATTTTAGAGAGACTGCCTTGCTGTTCCCTGTTACGGAATGGCGGGAGTTCGGGAATACCATGTGGGAAAGGACTATAACAGGGGATTCAAAAGATGAAAAGGAGACGAACAGTATTAGAGACACTAAAGACTATGGAGGCGGAGAAGGAGGTTGCCTGCGCCGCGGCCCAGATGTCAACACTAGGAGCGGCAGCCCTTGCAGAACTGTTACTGACTTTTAACATGCATTGCGGGCGAGAACTCTGGTGATGCCCCTCTAAATCATGCGGAAGTCCCACCATCGGGCGCGGAAAAGACGGAAGTTGGCAGGGCCAGGTCAAAGCAGAGATCTGAGCCGCTTGCAGAAGTAACACCCCAGGACACCCAGGGGGGATGTCCTGCACCACCCACAGGAGAGGGAGGAGAGGTGTGCTGACCTCCACCCTCGGCTCCGCCGCTGCTGCTGCCGCCCTGCCACCACCTCGTTACCCCCGGGTCGGCCCCGAGCCTCCCTCTCTGCTTCGCTCCGCTGCATCCGCCGAACCAAGCGGCTCTGCCGCAGTTGCTACCCCCCCCCCTCAGCCCGCCAGTCTGTCTACTGGTGCTGCCGACAGCAGTCCAGCCAAGGCTTCAGACCTCCTATACCAGATTTGTGATAACTCCTTATGGTTTCTACAAAAAAAAAAAAAAAAGACAAAAAAGAGAAAGAAAATAGAAAAAATAAAAAAGAAGAAACAAAAAAAAAGAAAAAAAAAGAAAAAAGAAAGAAAAAGAAAGAAAAAAGGAAAAGAAGGAAAAGAAGGAAACAAAAAGAAAAATAGAAAATGGAAAAAAAAGGAAAAAGAAAAAAAAAGAAAAAAGAAAAAAAAGAAATAAAAAGAAAGAAAAAAAGAGAAAGAAAAAAGGAAAGTAAAAATAAAGAGAAGAAAAAAAAAGACAAAAAAGAGAAAAAAAGAAAAAAAAGAAAAAAGAAAAAAGAGAAAAAATAAAAGAAAAAAAGAAAAACAAAAGAAAAAGAAAGAAAAAGAAAGAAAAAGAAAGAAAAAGACAGAAAAAATGAAAGAAAAAAGAAGAAAAGAAAAAAAATAAAAAAGGAAAGAAACAGGAAAAAAATATAAAAAGGGAAAAAAAAAGAAAAAAAGAAAAAAAATGAAAAAAATGAAAAAAAGAAAAAATAGAAAAAATGAAAAAAAAAGAAGAAAAAAAGAAGGAAAAAGAGACAAAGAAAAAAAAAAGAAAGAAAGAAAAGAGAAAAAAAAAAAAAAGAGAAAACCAGGGGAAACTGGTTACAAGATACCAAGAGGAGGAATGTTTGAGTATGTCAGTGGAGCCAACTTTTTTGGACAGATAATGGAATGGTTTGGGTTTGCCCTTGCCTGCTGCACCATCAAAAGCCTTGCATTTGCGTTGTGTATGCTTTTTATCTTGGGCTCTAGGGCAAAGCAACACCACCAGTGGTACCTTGAGAAATTTGAAGACTACCCAAAGGATAGAAAAATTCTGATTCCATTTGTGTATTAACAGATGCTTTGAATACCATCAGGTTCTGGTGGTGACCCTGTTTTTGAAATGGTTACGGTTTGGAACAACTAACACTTCACAAGTGTTAGCCAGTTAACATACTCTGTTCACTAGTGACAAAGCCTTGTGCTGCTATTAGTTACTGCTTTTCTTCTTAATGGAACCCCCAAATCTGATGGACATGGTGAACAGGAATGAAAGTGCTTTTGGAACAGCACAGCACCGTTGTGAATACGTAAGGCAAGATGACTGAATTCACATCGTGGAAACTACTGTACAGGATTTCTGATGTTTCATTTTCAGCCTATAGAGTGTTTGGGTATTACCCATCTGATCTAGCCATGTCCTGAGGATTGTGCAGTGAGCCCAGTCACCCTTAGTGTATAATTTGGCTGGTGCATTTTGCCTCTTACTTGCCTGCGTACACAAATGGGGTTGATTTGTCTTGCCTTCCTAATTTTCTTCCCCTTGCCCCCCATTTCTAGGAGAACTGATGCAGACCAAAGACATTGAATTAATGTAGTTGCTGTTAGGTGAGAAATGTTCTTCCTGCTCTCTGCACTCTTGCACAGATATGAACACTATATAGGTAAAATGTAATACTGGTTACAACAATAGCTGTAGTGGTAATTCTCCCAAATAACTGATTTAGTCATCTACCTCTAAAACTTCATAACTATCTCAAATAATATACAACATTTGTCTTTGTGTTCAGCACTATTTTTAGAGATATATTTTTTTTATTAGGGGTGCATTAATAGTGATAGACTGTCCTCCAAGGATTTTTACAGAATTTTCTTACTATGCAGTTTTGAAAAAGTCTTTCTTTTCCTGTTGATAACGGTCCAGTCAATCTTTATATTCAAAGTTTGGAATCTTTTAGTGCTTTCTTACTGTTTCATTAACGTTAGTTCTCACATTGCTATATTTTTTTTCCTGAAGAAATCCAGAGGGATTTTAAAGACATGGTAGAATCTCGAGTATACAGACTTCTGAGTTTTGGACACATCTATGTCCTTTGAATATTTGTGATATTAAAGAGTATTTTTTTAGAATTGCAGAAAAGTCAGGTCTTCTGCAGAAACCCTCAAGAAAAAAAAAAAAAAAAAAAGATGAACTGCTGCAGATGTATTTTGGAAATCTCTTTGGAAATCAAAAACAAATTGATAATATAGCTTTACTAGGTGTTGAGTGTTCTGGTATGGTATTGTGTTAAGCTTTGTCCAGTGTTCAAAATTCTTTTTTTGCTATGACCTACACGGCTGTAGTAATCCATGTAATATGAGGGTGGAACTTTACTCATCTAATTTTAAATATTTCCTTTAAAAAGTACATTCAGGAAACGGGCAGTGAAAAAGGACTTTGCCACCCAAGATTTTTCTTAACAATGGTGTCTTCCTGCTTTCCTTCTTGTAACAGTTATACAGTACTTAGTGCACTGAAGTCTTGGCTATCATTAAGGATTTATTCAGTGATACAGAGAAACATAATACACTTTATCATTATTGACTGAAATAGCCAAAGGATAGAGGGGAGAGAAGCTGTCACTCATACCATGATGATAACTTATCCTACAGCTAAGCCTTTGGACTGCCAGTTGCTCCTCACAGAGATGACCAGTTACTGCCTCAGTAGACACCCAGGAAACACCATAGAACAGGTTGGGAAAGGCACTTTACGTAATGAATCACCTTAGCATTACCCTTTCCTCACAAAGAGGCACCACCCATAGTAAAACATTACAAAAGTATGAATTCTGCACTGCCACGGGTGCCAGAATCAGAGCAGGCCTTAGTGATGGTAACAAATTGAAATACAGGTCTTTGGGAGGGACCCCAGCCTCTAATAACTTGGGGTCGAGGGTATGCTTGTGTCTCCACAGGTCACAGACCAAGATGGGTACCAGCAAGGGGGTAAGGCCATGGTTGGCCTCCTCCTCACAATCGCCTTTGTCATCGGTTATTGCCAGCCCTGGGTCTCCATCCAACCATGCCACAACATCGGGGTCACCCTTGCCAACATGACAGGACAAGAAGCGATGTGCCTGTCCCTGGCTAGTGCTAACGACCCCTTTACGACATGTCTGGTGGGGATCCTGGCAGATAACAAAGATTGGATTGTCTACTTGCTGCGAGCACCCCTAGAGCCACAAGAATTAGATATCCTGGGAAGTGTAACAGCCACATCATGTGTAAGGTTCAATTACATGGGCAAAAACCAAACCATGAAACAAATTGT
>NW_023305707.1:0-5471 GCF_011077185.1 Oxyura jamaicensis
TGCATAACAGATGATAGGAAATAAGGAGCTGCTGTTGTCTCTTTCAAGGGTGGGGAGGCTGTGCAGAGAGATTTTTGACAGATGACAGGGCTGTGCAATCACCAGTCATATGAAGATTAGGAAGAGTAAGTACCAGATTCTGCACCTGGGACACAGTAACCTGTCCCAGTATATGTATAGACGGGGATGAGGTGCTGGGGAACTTCCCTGCAGAAAGGGATCTCTGGCTTCTAGTTGACAGTAAGTTGAGTAATGAAGAGGGGTGTGTTTTCCTACCTACAATGTTCCCCTTTTGGGTCCTTCTGCTGAGGACATGGCAGCGCAGATCATGGCAGTGCACTTCAAGGGTCAGTATTAAAGACCAAAAAATAGTTCTTCAGTGTGCGTATAAGGCTGGACAGAGGGTGCATCCAAAGAAAGGGAGAGGTGTGGTGTCATCAGTGAGGTCAAGGGGAAACCAATTTTTGAGTTTTAGAAAGATGATTTGGACATTTCAGACAGGAACTGGAGGCATGTAGTCTGCAACTCAAAAGGGTGGGTGAATGTGAAGGCCTTCCACTAATTAGCCAAGGTGAGTGGTTTGCAGGCTGTCCAACAGGTGAGTAGTGCATGTTGCTGAGGACGTTGGAGAAGCTGTGCCACTGGATGTACTGAAGTGCACAGGACCTAGTAGGTTGCACCCACAAATGCTGAGTCCTGGCTGAAATCTTTACAAGGTTACTTTCAGTTTTCTTTGAAAGTTGCTGGCGACTGATTTCCTGAAGACGGGAAGAGACTCATCCCACTCCTATGTTCAGCTAGATGGAGATGGAAGGTCTGGGGAACTGCAGGCTGGTTGGCCTGCCATCAGTCTCTGGGAAGGTCTGGAAGGAAATCCTCTTGGGAAGCATTGCCAGCACAGAAATGATAAGAATGTGATGGGGAGTAATCAGCATGGATTTAGAGAACTGAAGTCATGCTTGAGCATTCTCAGTGTCTTCTGCATTGAAATAACTCTCCTGGTAGATGAGGGAAGGGCAATGTCTGTCGCTAACCTTGCCTTAATAAAGGCTTTGATGATCCCTCCAATGACATGGCCGTTTAGAAGCTGAGGAAGTATGGATTTATTTGAGAAAGAGCTCTGGTTGAGGATTTGGTGAGCCCAAGATCCAGCCTCATCCCAGAGGTGCAACCCTCATTCCATGACACTGATTGCGGTGTCTTGATGGTATCAGTCAGGGGTGGTGGCCAGAAAATCCCAATGGGAAAGAGAGTTGTTCAGTGCGTGCTGACTTCTGACCCATGCAGAAGTCCCTTAGTGTGCCCAGGCCTTTGTTCTTGCAAGTGAAGGGCTTGTGTCACATGCCAGAAGAACAGCAGCAGCCCATTGGTGCTGTTGTCAGTGACATCCGTGCTAGGAGAGGTCTTGTGTCCCTTTTCATACACTCCTAGAACTGTAGAGGATCTAGACCCGTGAGGCTCTGCGAGTCCAAGTCCTGACAACATACAAGGCAACCTGAGCGTTAAACCAGATGGAGTCATCAAATGATTGAATGTTTTGGGTTGGAAGGGATGTTAACGATCACGTAGCTCCAACCCCTCTGCCATGGGCAGGCATTCATTCCAGTGGATCAGGATGCCCAAAGCCCCATCCAAGCTGGCCTTGAACGCTTCCAGGGGTAGGGCATCCACAGCTTGTCTGGGTAAGCTCACCACCCTCAGGGGAAAGAATTTCTTCCTTATATCTAATCTAGATCTTCTTTCTTTTAGTTTAAAGCTGTTAACACTTGTCATATCACTACACACCCTTGTAAGGAGTTCCTCCCCACCTTTTCTGTAGCCTCTTCTAAGTACTACAGGGCCTCTATACCATCTCCTGGAACCTTCTCTTCCCTAGGCTGAACAAGCCCGTCTCTCAGCCTTTGTACAAGAGGTGCACCAGCTCTCTGACCATCTTTGTGTCCCTCCTCGCAGCCTGCTCTAACAGTTCCAGATCTGTCTTATGGTGGGGGCCCAAGCACTCAACAGAGTCCTCCAGGTGGGGTCTGATGAGCAGAGTGGAGAGGGAGAATCGCATCTTTCTGTTTGCTAGCTGCCCTTCTATTGGTGCAGCCCAGGAGATGGTTGGTTTTCTGGGCCACGAGTGTACATCAAGTCTCATGTTTAAGATGTTTCTCCACCAATACCCCCTAGTCATTCTGTGTGGGGCTGCTCTCAATCCATTCGTTTGCTCAGGCTGTATTCATGTTGGGGATTGTCTCGACACAAATGCAGGGCTTTGCACTTGGCCTTGTTGAACTCCTTGAGGAGGGACGGGCAATGTCTGTTGCTTACCTTGCCTTTAGTAAAGGATTTGATTCTCCCTCCAATGATATGGCCATTCAGAAGCTGAGGAATTATAGATTTCTTTGAAGAAGAGCCATGGCTGAGGATTTGGTGAGCCCAAGATCCAGCCTCATCTCAGAGGTGCAACCCTCATTCCATGACATTAATTGCGGTGCCTTGATGGTATCTGCCAGGGGTAGTGGCCAGAAAATCCCAGTGGGAAAGGGAGCTGTTCAATGCATGCGGACTTCTATTGGTGCAGCCTAAGAGATGGCTGGCTTTCTGGGCCACTAGTGTACATCAAGGCTCATGTTAAGATGTTTCTCCACCAATACCTCCTAGTCGTTCTCTGTGGGGCTGCTCTCAATCCACTTGTTGCTCAGGCTGCATTCATGTTGGGGATTGTCTTGACCCAAATGCAGGACCTTGCACTTGGCCTTGTTGAACTCCTTGAGTTTCCCTTGGGCCCCCATGTTAAGCCTGTCAAGGTCCTTCCAGATGGCATCCCTTTTTCCTCTAAGGTATCGCCCCCCCCCCCAGAGCTTGGTGCCATGTGCAAATTTGTTGAGGGCCCGCTGAATCCCACTGTGTATTTCAAGGCCAAGCAGGTGAAATAATACAGGGCCCAGGGCAGAATCCTGAGAGATAGCACTCCAGTGCTCATCCAGCCAATTAGTTGTCTGATGGACAGTTGTCCATCTGTCAAATCTATGACTCTTCTTGTTTAAAAACAAGGACATATGTAGGAGTGTTGTCCAGCAGCTTCTTGAATAGCAATAGGCTTGGGCCTTGTAGGCCTGCTGAGCCCTGCTTAATGTTGCTTGACGTTGAAGGAGTGTTGGGAGCCGAAAGGAAGAAGAGACATCCCAGGCTGACATGCACGAGAACTTTATTGTGGAAAAAGAGTGCAAATGTGTGCAGAGTAGAAGGGACCTGTTCTGTGGTGCAAGTAGTGCAACCATCAGCCTGTGTTCCCTGTTACAGCAGATTTTCCCCAAGCCCCGAGGTCTTCCTGCACAGCAATAGAATCAGCAGATGGGAGGTGCCAAGTGGGCTTGTGGCTGCGAGCAAGCCATGAAAGTGGAGAGTACTGGACATGGAAGACAGTGGTAGGAGAAGAAGGAGGTAAGAGAGTAGTAGGCCATCCATCAGCCATGTTTCCAGGCAGCATTGACTGGCCTCCTTCCCTGCTTGAGTGTGGAGTGCCATGAGAAGAAGAGCTGAGACTGGTGAGCCCATGTACTATGAACAGCGCAGAGGTGAGTCCTCAGCCCGAGAGCTGGCTTTCATGGAGTTGGAGTTTTCTGTCAGGGGTACTGGTGTGGGTCACTAGCAGGGGTAGCAGGCTCTTCCACCAAAGAAGCAGCCCAGGCCTCCCAGGCCAAAGCCTCCAAATCCCCCAGAGGAGATGGGCACTCCCTGGGAGCTGAGGTTGCTGCCCACGGCAGCTGATGCGGAAGATCCAACGGCGGTGTTCTGGGGGAAGGAGCTGAGGATGGGTCCTGGCAGGGTGACCAGCACGGTGGGAGGCTGGATGACAACGTGGGAGTCCTCGCACTGCCTGACACAGGGCTCGTTGCAGCTGTTAGCCAGCGGGGTGGGTCCGCAGGGGCGGCAGATGTCGTAGCAGGACATGTCTGTGGTGTGGAGGGTCCCTGGAAGAGAGGGTGATGGGAAGGCTGAAGGTTTTGGGTTCATGAGGAGAATTGCTGAGGGAGGGCATAAGAGTAGGGAGGCCTAGGGTGGGGCATTGGGGAGCATGGTGGTAGGGAGACAGAAGGGCAGCTGAGGCTGGGGGCAGAAGGCCTGTGGAGAGATGGGGCGTGGGTGAAGGAGTGGAGTAGGGTTCAGGCTCACCTTGTTGTGCGCAGGGGAGAAGGTGTTGGATGTTGTGTGTGAGGGTGCAAGGGCAGGGCCGGCTTTTATGCTGGTCCACGAGTGCCCGCGGCATGAGACAGCCTTTGCACATGACAGCATTTGGCGTGAGCTGCTCTTACATGCCAAAACCCATCAAGTAATGAGGTGGGGTGTGATCTCCCCACAATGCTCCGTCTTCATTTCCTTCCGTTGAGGATGTTGGAAGTTGCGGCACATTTCAAGTGAGAGTATTAAAGACCAAGGTATACTTCTTGAAGGTTCGTGTATGGGCAGGTAGAAGATGCATGCGTGACATGGGAGAGGTGCATTGTTGTCAGTGGGGTCATGGTTTGGCACTCGTGACATGTGCTTGGTGGCTTTGTTGTGAGGAGGGGACCGTCCTTGTTGGCATCCCCAGCAGGTTGGTCAGGGCTTCTCAGGTATGCTGGGTGTGATGCGCTACCACCTTCATCACATTCACTTCCTCCGTGCCTTTGTCCCAGCTCACCAGCCTGCGTTTAGCACTTGCCTTTCCTGTTGGGTGTGCTACACTGTTGGCTTGGTGGCCATCTTGCACGTAGATGCTGTATCTAGGAGAAAGTGGGCTCCCTGTTTTGCTGCTTGGGCTGTAGTCCCAAGAGGCAGAGGAGAGGTGTTTGCATAGCAGGATGTTTTAGTTGCGGGCCTGTCTCAGGGCTGACAATGCTAAGTGCGCTGGGAGTCCTGCCATGCTTCCCAAAGGGTTGCGTAGGTGACTCCATAGTGCTCATTTTTCAGGGGGCAGCATGTTGACAGTCTGGTGGGAGTCCCTTGTGCTGTCTGTTGAGGCGTGGGAGAGGCTGTGAGATTTGGGAGAGGCGGGGACAGAGGTGGGATTGTCCAGAAGGTGTGGCCCCAAGGTGCTGGAGTGTTCTTTGGGGTGAGTCTCAAGGGGGATTTCTATTTTTTGTGTGGTGTTTGATGTTGATACAGATGATATGGACCTTTCAGAGGGGAGCTGGAGGTGTGTATACTGCTTGTGGCTGTGGACCTGAGGCCCCAGTGTTGATGGTTGCATTCCAGGGACTGGGGAATGGGAAGTGCAGCCCCTGTTCTGCCGAGGTGAGTGTTTTGTAGGCTGTCCCACTGGAAGAGACTCATCCCACTCTTATGTTCCAGAAAAGATGAAGAAGGAGTGTCTGGGAAACTGCAGCCTGGTCAGCCTGATATCAGTGTCTGGGAAGGTTCTGAAGGAAATCCTCCCTGAATATATTCTCAAGTACGGAAAAGGGATGGAGAGGAGTCAGCATGGATTTCAAAAGAGCAAATCC
>NW_023305708.1:0-3978 GCF_011077185.1 Oxyura jamaicensis
CTTTCTCCTTCACCTCCCCTTTCTCCTCCAGGCTAGTTACAATAGCTCTTCATATTTTTAAATATCCTTGGGATGGTCAAACCAGCATGTTCCCATTGTTATGCCTCCTGAATGTGTTTCAGCTTATGTCTAATGTCAAACCACCACTTAAGAAAGCCATCCAGAGATCTGTCTGGAGTCAGGAGAGTTAGGAAATTAGGACTGGCAGGGAGTGTGGGAGGATCTGGGCAGGCACCTAGAGCAGTGGGCACCTCCACTGCTATGGAACTTCACCCCAGAGAGAGCAAGTGCAGAACAAAAAAAAATCATAAATAAAGAAATAATAGTTAAAAAAAAAGCGAAATGATTGAAAAAGTGGTGTTATCACCCTGGCATGTCCAGAGACACAAATCACTGCAACGTGCTGGGCCTTGACCTATGCTTAACAAGCCACAGTCAACACCTCTCCAACCCAAGTGACTTTTCCTGCAGGCACACCCCAGCCCCTGTGACAGCTCCATCAGCCAGTCCAACCCTTGTGAAGGGCCCAGCAGACACTCCAAACCCTGCAACAGGCCCTCCAGGTGCTCCAGCTCCTGAGATGGGCCTAAATTGAAACCAACCCCTGTGATACACCCTATAGCCACTCCAAAACCTGCAATAGGCCCTGCAGCCACTCCAACTCCTCTGAAAGGCCGTGCAGACAGAGCAACTCTTGTGTTGGGCCCTGCAGCCACTCCAGTCCCTATGATGGGCCCCAGAACCAACCTGTGTCAGTGTCAGTTGCCTCTACATGTAAGAGAAAACAATGGGTGTGGAAGTCGGTTTTCCTTTAGAAAGGAAAGAAACTCCTACCTGGACAGGAAAGGAGGAAGAAGATGAGGCAGGTTTCTCCCAAGCTGGGCCATCATGGAAGCAGGACAAAGAAGAGATCATATAAACATCAGAAACCAGGTGATTCCTTTCCCAGGGTAAGCTACAAGGTATGGGAAAAGATTTCAGCCATCATCTCAGTGAGCACATTGTCACCTGGCTGCTCCAGTGCTGGGAAAAAGGGGCCAATAGCCTGGAATTAGAGGACAGGGAAGCCAAGCAGATGAAATCTCCGTCTAGGGAAGGGGTGATTGACAAAGCCATTGCAAAAGGATGCAAGGAACTTAATCCTGGCAGGCGTCAAGGAAAGGTATCACTTCAAGGAAGACCCTGTATGTCAACCAGGAAAGTGGACCACCATGCAGAGGGGTGTCCAGTACCTGAGGGAATTAGCCATGCTGGAGGCGATCAGTAGAAACTTAGACAACAAAAAACTATCCAAAGATCCAGATGAAGTCGAGTACACATGGTCCATGTGGCAGAAGTTTGTACAGAGCGCACCATCATCATTTGCCAACTCATTGGCAGTAATGACCTTGAAAGACCAAGAGGAACCCACAGTGGATGAATTGGCTAGCCAACTATGGCATTACAAAGAGTCTCTCTTCTTCTCCATGGGCCTGCACCTCATCCAGAGAGAAACTGTCTCATCAGGTGCAAAACTACAAGAGAATCCATCTTCCTCCCCACCTGCATGAACCAATACCTCAACTATCAGGTGTAAGCATCCTTCTGCTCAAGGAAGTTGATATAGTGGGTGTATACTATGTGCCACCCTGTGGTTTGAACTGTGTGACCATGGGAAGGCCATGAGAAAATGGGATGCAAAAATCTACCTCCAGCCTAGAGGCATGGATACGTGAAGTGCAAGGAAAAACATTGGCAAAGAAGAGTTCTGAGAAAATTGCTGCTCCGGTTTCTGGTGGGCAGTCCTCCAAACGGATTAAGTAATGCTATGAGCAGGACTAGAGAGGCCCAGCCTCCAGGCAGGGGGAGGAAAGGGACAGTCGGGGGTATTGGACTTTGAGGATTATTGGCCTGGCACATCAAACCCAAGAGTTAACTGTACTGAAGGCTGAAGTGAGTCTAACTGGGGAGGAGTGGCAAAAGCAACCCATTGGGACTGGCCTGGAGGCCCTGTGCAACCTTGACATAGACTACTTCAGGAGAGGGTACTTCAAAGATCCACAAGGGTATTGGTGGGCTTCTGGCATAGCTGCCTTGGAGACGGAGGACAGGAAACAGTTGTCTACCTGCCCCACTCTTTCACACAACCCTTCTGCTGTGGAGGTGCTGATGGCCAATTCACAGCAGGTGCCAATCGCTACCACAGCAGTGCACCCGAGGCAATACTGCATGAACAGAGACTCCCTCATTCCCATGCATGAGCTGGTTCACTGACTGGAGAGCCAAGGAATGATCAGCAACACTTGCTCAAGCTTTAAGAGTCTCATGTGGGTCGTGCAAAATTCTAATGGTGAGTGGAAAACGTTCCAAATCCTTCTGAAAGCTTGGATTGCCCTAAACCAAAGTAAGCTCTAGGGACCTGCACAGGAGATCCTAATGCAGGCTGTCCAGGTTCAGGGCGACCCCTGCTTGGGGAAAGGTTGGGCATCGGTCAGTGGGTGAGGAGCAATTGCATTGTGCATCCCTTGCTTTATACATATAATAATAATAATAATAAATAATAATAATAATAAATATTCTTATTTATTAGTAGTATTTCATTTTCATATTCTTTTTGTTTTCACATTCATTTTCTGTCCTCTCTAACTAGCTTCATTTCAACCCATTATCTTTTGGGGGGTGGGTGTGAGCTAACATCTGTGTGGTGCTGAGGTGCCTAACAGGTTAAAGCACAACGTGTTTGACAACCACAACCCAACAGCACAAATCACATTTTAAAAAATGAGTCTCTGACATCTACAGAGAGAAGCAGTCAACGATGACTTCAGTCTGCTTCAAACAGCACACCCCAGCAGAGACTTCAGGAGCTGTCAGCCCTGAGGCCTTGGGGACACCTCGAGGGAGCTCAAGGGCACAGAGCAAACGATGCCATGGTTGGGTGCTGTGCTGCTGAGCTGGGCCGGGCTCCTGGGCCCAAGGGGAGGCTGGGGGCTCTGACTGCAGGTGGCTCGGGGAGAGGAGAGGAATAAGGTCTTGGAGGCAGTGAGGAGGGCAACAACAGAGGGCAGCAAGTGGCAGGACAGATCTGCAGACTCTTGGCACCGTGAGTCTCTGGCAGCAGGGCCATGCAGCTGCTTCTACAGCTGGCACATCTGATGCCTGATACAGCATCTGTCCAGATTGTTCTCTCTGGTTATGCAGTGCTTTAGAGAATGGCGTTTCTGAGGGGGCATTTCAAGAGGAAGACCGAGGCTTGGTTTATCTGAAGGGGAAGGCTTCTTCTGCAGTCTGTGCTTTCAGCTTCCTGCAGTGGAGGGGAGGCAGGGTTCATGGTCATGGCTTGTCAGGATTGTGCAGGAGACTGAGACTCCTGGAGCATTGCATTGAGAAATCAGTATGTCAGTGATGAAATTTGGAAAGTACCTTCCCAAACCTCATCTCACAGACTGCACCAACAGCATAGTGTGGTCCTCTCAGGTTGGATCCAAGCTGATCTTTAGGAGCTACAACTCCCTGATCCCCCCTGTCTTGGGGAGGTGTGTTCAGGCCAAAGCAGAGCACACAGCATTGGCAATGAGCAGGAGCTGCCTCCTGTGCAGGCAGAGCTGCAGCACAGGAGGGTGTGCTGAGTGTCCGTCTGTCCCTCCCTGGCCTTGCCTCCCCTGGCAGCAGCACGCTGCCATTCCTCCTGGCTTCTGCACCTGGCCGTGCTGCTGCTGGTCTTGTTTCCAGGCTGGCTGGGGATGGGGGTTTCATGTGTGCATGGAGTGAGCCCTTGGTGTGCTTTAGGAAGGGGAGTATAGGGACAGGGTGAGGGGTCTGGAGATGGGCACTTTGAGACGGGATTCTTCTGCTCTCAGCAGTGTCCAAGTTAGTTTCAGGCAAACATATGAGTGCAATTGTCCTGTAGCTCAAAGAGACACCAGCACAGAGCACTTGACACTAGGACTGGCAGACAGACTCCATGTGCTCTCTAAAGGACACTGCACTAAGGACACT
>NW_023305709.1:0-6059 GCF_011077185.1 Oxyura jamaicensis
GAGCATGGTCAGGTCCAGCAGGTCCATGGCCAGGCACAGCTGTGGCACGGCTGTGTCAGAGCTGGACACTGCTACACCTGCAACATGAGCCAAGGGCTGAGCTGAAATGGGGCTCATGAGCCCAGGGCAGAGAGTGTGGGAAGAGGCCCCATGTGAAGTTGGCCAGGGCCATCATGTCCTCTCAGTACGTGCTGGACCATCATGTCTTCCTCCTTTCCAGGGTGGGGACATCTTTTCTGCCCCCTCCTGGTCAGTATCACTCACCAAACCCAGAGGTGACCTGGATCGGACGGGGAGAGACAGCAGGGGGACAAGCTTGGGGCAACAGGAGAACAGAGTTTTCTTGGATAAATATGTTCAGCATTGGCAGTCCATACACCACTGCTTTTCTCTGTGCGCTTTGTCAACAGGCCTGCTGCACCCAGGAGACAAGATCATCCAAGAGGGAGAAGACCTGAGGAAGATCAGGCAGCCTGGAGGATACTACAGCACAGGACATGCTGACGCCACATCTTCTCTGAGCATGTCCAAGTCCAAAAGTGCATCAGGAAAACAGGCCAAAGAGGCAGAAAACAGGTTGGTTCAAAGGGGGCTTATGATCAGTCCCTTCCTGCTGCCCTGCTGAGCATCAGCTCCCACTGCATCAGAGGTGGTAGTGAGGTATTGAAGTGAAACGTTAGGATGCTGTAAGGGAGCAGCGAGCGATAGCAGAGAGAGAGAGATCTCTTCTCAGCTACGCAGCCACTGCTGTGTTTTTGATGACTTGCGGGGTTGCAGTCGTGCTGGCAAACAGTTTCTCTGTACTGCAAACTGCAGAGAGGACAGAACTTCTCACCTAAGCTGGTCCTCGTCAGGCCAACCCAACACTTCTTGGAAATCCCCTCAGAGAAGGTTTTTTCTTGTGTGAGAAAGGCAATCCCAAAGAATCCAGCTTTGGATGACCGGAGAAGGTCCCCAGTCAGGGGCAGAAGCAGCCTGCTGCAGCAGCGTTCAGCCAGCAGCCAGCTGCTCCTAGCAGGGCGGTGCTTCATTTTCTTCCCTTAACACCTCAGCTGCTGTGTTTCTCTAGAAAACAGACCCTTCCAAACGTTACTAAACATTGCAGGAGAAAGGTCAGATGCAGGTGGCAGATGTGTTTTACTGAGCAACGTTCTTTGCATCTCAACATTTCTCTCTAGGATCTGGAGATACATGTTTTCTAGACATAGGCACAATGTCAGCCCTGAGAACAGAGGCAGTTTGCCCTAATTTTTCTTCCGTCTCAGGTCACCCCCAAAAGCTTTTCTTCCAAAATGAGTCCAAGTTCTTTTGCTGTCCTTGTCCCTGCTGTCTTCAGGCTCGTACTGTCCAAGGAGTTTGTGAGTGTCCAAAGGTCTTTCCTGACCCATGACATTGGGATGTGCACTACCAGCTTGGTCATAGCACTTGCAGCATCTTCTTTAGTCAAAGTGATTCCCAAGTGCGATTGCATAGAAAGACTCAGCCTCACAGCTGAGCTCATGGAAGAAAGGCAGTCCTAAAGAATCCAACTTTGGAAGACTGGAGAAGCTTTTGAGGAGAAGAAACACTTTGCAAAATAGAGCACAATCTTCCTAGTTCATCTCAGAGAGTTTACGTACTACTGTGATAGGCAACGCATCAGTTCTCAAGAGAGCTTCGCAAGTTGGCATTTCCAATGTCAGTCATGTATAAGAAGGACAGGCAGGGCTTTCCAGAAGTCCTAGTAGCTGTCTTGTCAGGCTCGCATTTGCCATTAGTAGGAATAGCAGAGAAGTTGCCTAGAATTGTGTGTCCATAAAACATGCTACTCTCTCTGACATTTTTCTTTCTTTTTTTTTTTTTCTTTCTTTTTCTCTAGGCCTCTTGAGAAGAATAAGAATCAAAAGTCAAGCGACAATAACTTCTGGCCAGGCCATCTCCTGGACAAGATGCGCCTGTACTTTCCAGATAAGGAGCTTGACAGGGCACATGCCTTGTTTAGCTATGTTCACCCAACCAGGCCTGCCTACCATGGTATCTAAAACCCTGGCTACAGCTCGCTCGTCAGAGCCAGGCTACTTGGCCTCTAGAGACACTGCATTTGAGAAAACTCATTTCACCTGAAGTTCTTCTGGCAGCATGAGATGTGTGCACAGCTTTGTGACTCATCAGGTCAGCTCATGGGATCTGGGCCAAGTTCATGGAGAACATCATCAACTATCCTGAGTTGGAAGGGGTTCACAAGGACTGACCATCAAGTCTAACAGCTGGCTTCACACAGGACTACCTAAAAATTAAACCATATATCTGACATTGTTGTCCCAAAGCTTCTTGAACGCCTTGTTTAGCTGTGCTCACCCAACCCGGCCTGCCTACCATGCTATCTAAAATCCTGGCTACAGCCCAGGACAGAAGTTATCTGAGGTGATAGCCATGGCAAACAGTGGCTGCCGTAAAACAGAAGGAAAGAAGGAAGGACATGGAAGAAAAGGAAAAGACAAAAAAAAAAAAAAAAAAAAAAAGGGATTGTCTTAGGTTGCAGGGTAAACTTGCAACAGTCAGAGCAGGAATGACAGGTACCTGGGGCATTATTTATTTATTTATATTTTTTTTTTTTCAAAGCTTGAAATTTAAATTGGGGAAAAATGATCCAAATACATCAATTTTTATATTTGCCCAATTTGCCAAGGCCCTTATTAGGAAGGGACTTGCTGGAAAAATTGGATGCAAAGATTTATTTTGGACAAGGGCAAATGGAAATAAAGGCAACATATTAAACTCTGAAATCTATTCCTGGTGAGTCCAGAGAAAGCTCTAGATAGGTCTCCCTGAATGGATGTAATTATGAACCAAATGTATCTGGGAGTTTGGGCTACAGGAATACCTGGGGGAGCAAAGAATGTAGTACCTTAAAAATAAAAAATAATTTTTTAAAAAAGGAAAATGCTCCCTAGGTATGCTAAAAGCAATACCCACTAAAGGTGGAAGACAGAAGGGGAATGGAAGGAATAAACTTTATTAAACATGGGCTATTAGTTGAATGCGAGTCAGAATATAACACTCCATATAGGCTGAGTTAGAAAGCAGATGGCACCTATCGTATAGTTCAGGATTTAAGGGACATCAGTAGGATCACAAAAGATGAAGTAGCAACGAGAAGTCCGAAGGCGATCAAAAGAGACTTTAGGGATTTGGGGCGACTACTTAGAGGATCAGGGGCGCAGGTGGTGTTTGCCTCTGTCCTTCCGATAGGGGTGGTGGGGTGGCGAGGTGGTGGGGTGGCGATGTATGTGAAGCAGGGGCTGGACTGTGTGGAACTTCAGGTTGGTGATGGCAAAGTTGAGAGCCTCTGGGTAAGGATCAAGGGATGAACGAATAAAGGGGATGTAGTTGTGGGAGTCTATTACAGAACGCCTGGCCAGGATGATAGCGCCGATAAATTATTCTTTACAGAACTAAGAGAGGCCTCGAGATTAACTCCCCTTGTCCTTATGGGGGACTTCAACTTGCCGGACGTTAACTGGGAGTGCCACACGGCTGACACGAGCAAGTCCAGGAGGTTCATGAAGCACCTAGATGATAACTTCTTGGTACAGGTGCTAACGGAGCCAACTAGGAAAGGTGCCCTCCTAGACCTGTTGCTAGAAAACAGAGAGGGTCTGGTGGGAGATGTGGTGATTGGTGGCCGCCTCGGTCATAGCGACCATGAAGTGGTTGAGTTCAACATTTATGGTGACAGAAGGAAAAGCGCCACCAAAACCTCATCCCTAGATATGGGGAAAGCGGACTTCAGGCTGCTCAGGGAACTAGTCAGTAAGGTCCCCTGGGAAACTGCTCTTGAAGGCCTCGATGTCCACCAGTGCTGGTCACTCTTTAAGCGATGCCTCCTAGAAGCACAAGATAAGGCAATTCCAAAATATCGCAAGTCAGGCAGGCGGGGCAGGAAGCCGGCGTGGCTGACCAGGAACATTCTAATGGAGATTAGGCGGAAACAGAGAGTGTTTCGCTACTGGAAGGAGGGCCAGGCGTCATGGAAAGAATACAGGGATGCTGTTCGTGTTTGTAGGGAGAAAGTTCGAGTGGCCAAAGCACGCCTAGAGTTGAAGCTGGCTGTGTCTGTGAGAGAAAATAAAAAGGGTTTTTTTAGATATGTAAATGGAAAAAGGAGAACTAAAGAAAACATAGGGCCGCTCCTTGATAGGGAAGGTCTCCTCACAGACGATGACGTAGGCAAAGCAGAGACGCTTAACGCCTTCTTTGCCTCTGTCTTCAATGCCGATGATGGGCTTCGGGACCCAGGGTGCCCTGAGCTGGAGGACCGGGACGGTGGGGATGACAAACTCCCAACTGACCCTGAACGTGTGCGGGATTTGCTACTCCACCTGGATCCCTACAAGTCCATGGGTCCGGATGGGATTCATCCCCGGGTGCTGAAAGAGCTGGCGGATGTCATCGCGGAACCTCTATCAATTATTTTTCAACGATCCTGGGAATTTGGAGAGGTCCCAGTAGACTGGAAGCTGGCAAATGTTGTGCCAATTTTCAAGAAGGGTCAGAAAGAAGACCCTAGCAATTACAGGCCTGTCAGTCTCACGTCAGTGCCTGGTAAAATCATGGAGAAGTTGGTTCTCGGACTTATTGAGGCGCACCTGGGGGACAAAGCAGTCATTGGTCCCAGCCAGCATGGGTTTGTGAAGGGTAGGTCCTGCCTAACTAACCTGATTTCCTTTTATGATAAGATCACCCGTATGGTGGACCAAGGGAAACCAGCTGATGTGATTTTTTTGGACTTCAGCAAGGCTTTTGACACGGTTTCCCATAGGATCCTACTGGACAAAATGTCCACCATACAGCTAAATAAAAAACATCATACGATGGGTGAGCAATTGGCTAACGGGCAGGGCCCAAAGGGTTATGGTAAATGGAGCTGCGTCAGGCTGGCGGGCGGTCACCAGTGGGGTCCCTCAAGGCTCCATTTTAGGGCCGGTACTTTTCAATATTTTTATAAATGATCTGGATGTAGGAATAGAGGGTATTTTGAGCAAGTTTGCTGATGACACCAAACTTGGAGGAGTTGTGGACTCAAATGAGGGCGTAAAGGCCTTGCAGAGGGATCTGGACAGGTTGGAGAGCTGGGCGATCACCAACCGCATGAAGTTCAATAAGAGCAAGTGCCGGGTCCTGCACCTGGGACGGGGAAACCCTGGCTGCATGTACAGACTGGGCGATGAGACGCTGGAGAGCAGCCTAGAAGAGAGGGATCTGGGGGTCATGGTAGACAGCAAGTTGAATATGAGCCAGCAGTGTGCTCTGGCAGCCAGGAGGGCCAATCGTATCCTGGGGTGCATCAAGAACGGCATCGCTAGTAGGTCAAGGGAGGTGATTGTCCCGCTCTACTCTGCGCTGGTGCGGCCTCACCTCGAGTACTGTGTGCAGTTCTGGGCACCACAGTATAAAAAGGACATGAAACTGTTGGAGAGTGTCCAGAGGAGGGCTACGAAGATGGTGAAAGGCCTGGAGGGGAAGACGTACGAGGAACGGCTGAGGTCACTGGGCCTGTTCAGCCTGGAGAAGAGGAGGCTGAGGGGAGACCTCATCGCAGTCTACAACTTCCTCGTAAGGGGTTGTCAAGAGGCAGGAGACCTTTTCTCCATTAACACTAGTGACAGGACCCGCGGGAACGGGGTTAAGCTGAGGCAGGGGAAATTTAGGCTGGATGTCAGGAGGGGGTTCTTCACAGAGAGGGTGGTTGCACACTGGAACAGGCTCCCCAGGGAAGTGGTCACTGCACCGAGCCTGTCTGAATTTAAGAAGAGATTGGACTGTGAACTTAGGCACATGGTCTGAACTTTTGGGTAGACCTGTGCGGTGTCAAGAGTTGGACTTGATGATCCTTAAGGGTCCCTTCCAACTCAGGATATTCTATGATTCTATGATTCTATGATCTATACCCTGTAGTAGCCAACCCCTATAACTTTTTGACAAAATTAGAAAACAGTCAAGTTTGGTTCACAGTACTGAATTGAAAGGATGCCTTTTTCTGCCTGCCCGTGGCAACTGAAAGCCTCTTTGCCTTTGAA
>NW_023305710.1:0-6238 GCF_011077185.1 Oxyura jamaicensis
ACCACCAGCTCAGGACCCTGCAGGGAGCACGGGGAGGGAAGCAGCAAAAGCCAGCCAGGCCAGCGCGGGCACACTGCCCTGAACAAGGCTCTCTGGGAGCAGGGATGGCCCTGGGGAAGAGCAGGGCAGCATTTCTGGGCCTGCACAGATGGGTAAAGGAGGAAGAGAAAGCTCTTCGTGCAGGCCCCTGCTCAGAATGAAACATGGGATTAGAAGTTAGAGAACGACTGATTAAGAATAAATATGTAGAGAACACTCATTGCTTAATATGTGCTACATTTGTGATGCACTGTGCCTGTGCTGCGCTTAGGCCTCCAGATAAGCCTCTGGAACCCCAAGGACCAATACAAATCAATCTTATGGTTCGGACTGTGGCCAAGTGCTCAGAGAGAAGGAGGACTGTTTAAAAAAGGGCTTAGAGAGAAGGAGGACTGCTTATAAAAGGATGAGTTAAAGAATGTCAAACATGCAAGACCTCGAGATAATAGGAGCCCCTTGGACCCCGAGAACTGGACCAAACCAACCTTATGGCCCAGATTGTGACCAAGGGTTCAGAGAGCATGCGCGGGGAGACGAGGTGAAAAGTTCAGCTCTGATGAAAATGTCTTACTTCATCCTGATGACCACCCGGACAACCACCAGAGAGTACCACGCAAGCGCAGAAGGACAGATAAGATAATTAGCATGCAAAGCGGGGCTAGGTGGAGCTAGGAAATGAATATGCATAGTTGTGTTGCAAAACTTAATGCATATGTAATATTGTAGGGGATAAAAGAGAATGCAAGCGAGCGAATAGCGTGCACAATTTTGGTGGGACTACCCCACATGCTGCCCAGCACTGAATAAACATACCTACTTTACAACCTTACTGATTGTGGAGTCAGTTTTTTGCGAGTCAAGGGCAGGCTGGACTTTGCCTGGGCCAGGCTTCTTGTGGTGGCCTGGGGAGCGGGGCTGGCCCTGTGGGGCACAGGCACTCTGTGCTCAGGGCTCCTGCAGCTTCACAGACCTCCATTTCCTTGCACCATGGACACCTCCTTGCTGAACCCATCCAGCAAAGAAACACCTATCAGCCACCTGCTTTCTTTTCTTCTTGAAGAATTGGAGGCAGAATAGCAAAAGTAAGTAAAGCTCACAACCTGCGAACCACAGAAGGCCTTGATGCTGTGCACGCGCTGCTCAGAAACAGCGACCACAGCTGTGGGTGACAAACACTGCTCTGGTCACATAGCAAAAAGACAGAACCTCAGGGGCTAGTCTGCAGAGAGTAACTCCGTCCCAGCCAGAGCCAGTGCAGGGCCACATGCTGTACAAGAAGGCTCCCTCTGAGCTCTGGAAGGAGCCAGGAAGGTGCTAATAAGCACCAGGACAATTGAGGAAGCCCAAAGGCCCTTCTGCAGGGTCACTGAGTGCCACCTGAGAGGCAGTGCAGGGCAGTGGGGAGGGGCAGGAGAAAGACTTGTGTGTTGGCTGTGAGAAACAAGGAAATTCAGGGCTTTAGCAGATGCTTAAAGTCCTGCCTGAGTCCTCAGATGGAAAGCAATGTGGGTTGACAAGAACAAAGTGGTGAGTCATAGGACTGGGGCAGGGCTGAAGGTCTCTGCATGAAGCTGGGCTGATGGAGAAGTGTTGACCTTGCATGTGTGCCTCAGCCTGGGAGAAGGGGCCTCTGCTCTGCCCTTGTGAGGCCCCACTTGGAATCCTGTGTCCAGGTCTGGAGCCCCTAGCACAAGAAGGATATGGATCTGTTAAAGCGGGTCCAGAGGAGGGCCAAGAAGGTGATCAAGGGGCTGGAGTACTTCTGCAAAGAAAGGCCGAGAGAGCTGGGGATGTTCAGCCTGAAGAAGAGAAGGCTCCGAGGTGACCTCATGGCAACTTTTCAGTACTTAAATGGGGCTTATTAAACAGATGGAGGGCAACTCTTTCTCCATCAGATATTGACAGGACAAAGGGGAACAGTTTTAAACTAAGAGATGGGAGATTTAGATTAGAGGTTTGGAGGAAAAACAGAGATGTTGAATGCCTTCTTTGCCTCCGTCTTCAACACTGATGATGGGCTTTGGGACCCAGGGTACCCTGAGCTGGAGGACCATGATGGTGGGAATGATAAACTCCCAGCCGACCCTGAATGTGTGCGGGATTTGCTGCTCCACCTGAATCCATACAAGTCTATGGGTCCGGATGGGATTCATCCCATGGTGCTTAAAGAGCTGGCTGATGTCATTGCGGGACCTCTCTCAATTATGTTTCGATGATCTTGGGAATCTGGAGAGGTCCCACTAGACTGGAAGCTGGCAAATGTTGTACCAGTTTTCAGGAAGGGCAAGAATGAAGACCCTGGCAATTACAGGCCTGTCAGTCTCACATCAGTGCCTGGTAAAATTATGGAGAAGATAATCCTTGAAGTTCTTGAAGCACACCTGGGGGACAATGCAGTCATCGGTCCCAGCCAACATGGGTTCACGAGGGGTAGGTCCTGCCTAACAGATTTGATTTCCTGTTATGATAAGATCACCCATCTAGTTGATGAAGGGAAACCAGATGATGTGATCTTTTTGGACTTCAGCAAAGCTTTTGACATGGTTTCCCATAGGATCCTACTGGACAAAATGTCCAGCACACAACTAAACAAAAACAGCATACGATGGGTGAGCAGTTGACTGATAGGCAGGGCTTAAAGGGTTGTGGAAAATGGGGCCACATCTGACTGGCAGATGGTCACTAGTGGGGTCCCTCAAGGCTCCATTTTAGGGCCAGTCCTCTTCAATGTTTTTATAAACGATTTGGATGTAGGACTAGAAGGTGTTTTGAGCAAATTTGCTGACAACACCAAACGTGGAGGAGTTGTGGACTCAGATGATGGTGGAAAGGCCTTGCAGAGAGATCTGGACAGATGGGAGAGCTGGGTGATCACCAACCACATGAAGTTTAACAAGAGCTAGTGCCGGGTCCTGCATCTGGGAAGGGGCAACCCTGGCTATACGTACAGACTGGACAATGAGACACTGGAGAGCAGCCCCACAGAGAGGGATCTGGGGGTTGTGGTTGACAGCAAGTTGAATATGAGCCAGCAGTGTGCCCTAGCAGCCAGGAGGGCCAACCATATCCAGGGGAGCATCAAGCACAGCATTGCTAGTTGGTCAAGGGAAGAGATTGTCCTCTGTGCTAGTGTGGCCTCACCTCAACTACTGTGTGCAGTTTTGGGCACCACAGTACAAAAAGGATGGAAAACTGTTGGAGAGTGTCCAGAGGAGGGTGACGAAGATGGTGAAGGGCCTAGAGGAGAAGATGTATGAGGAGAGGCTGAGGTCACTTGGCCTGTTCAGCCTGGAAAGAGGAGGCTGAGGGGAGACCTCATTGCAGTCTACAGCTTCCTCATGAGAGGGAGTAGAAGGGCAGTCGCCAATCTATTCTCTTTGGTCATCAGTGATAGGACCCATGGAAATGTTGTCAAGCTGAGGCAGAGGAGGTTTAGGCTAGACATCAGGAAGAGGTTCTTCACTGAGAGGCTGGTCGCCCACTGGAACAGGCTCCCCAGGGAAGTAGTGACTGCAGCAAGCCTGTCAGAGTTAAAGAAGTGTTTGGACTGTGCACTTAGTCACATGGTTTAAAATTTTGGGTAGACCTGTGTGGTGCCAGGAGTTGGACTTGATGATCCTTGTGGGTCCCTTACTTGAGACATTCTATGATTCTATGATTCCAATTACTGTCCATCACGACACCAAGGAAATAAGTAAGGTTCTACAAAGCATGAAACAAGACGCTAGTCATCATTGGTGGGATACACTTTTCATGTGGTCACCAACGGCAAATGGCATTCTCAATACATTGTGTCACCTGATCATAGTCATATTGATCTTAGTTGGTATAAGTCTTGTATTGTATACTAATCTGGAACCGGAGAATGTTATACCAGATAGCCACGCTGACTTCTTTGTTGCGCATCCACGGTTTGGCATTGAGTGATCAGTACCAAAGAAGTTGGGAATCTTTGCTGTGAATAAAAGAATTTACTAATATTTTAGAAAAGGGGGGACTGAAGCCAGGAATGGAAGAATGGGGGCTTGCTTAATCACATGAAACAATAGATGTTGCTGAATTGTCTTTGCTTACTACTGTGCAAATTAACCAAAACAAGGAGTCTTGGGTCCCCCCACAAAGGATGGTTCCTGACAAAAATGGGGAATGTCTCAAAAACCAGCTGAGACCAACCCTGTGGTTTGGACAAGAGCCAAGGAGCATCTGAGTCTGTGCAAAGGCAGGAGATCAACTAGAGGTGATGAAGAAGAGATGATGGAGATCAACTAGAGGTGATGAAGATGCCTTCATCCCCATGACCCCTGGCAACCACCACCAGAAGGCACTGCACAAGTGCAGATAGGACAAGTTTATGGAAATGACTTCTTGGAACTAATTTTAATACAAAGCGGGGATAGGTTATGCATATGTATAGGTGTATAGGGAAACCTCATGCGTATGTAACTCTTTACTGCATATAACCAAGGCAAGTTACCGCGTTGGGGTGTGCATGCCTTTGGGAGCTATCCCATATGCACCTGGTGCCGAAATAAACCACATACCTAATTTATAACTCATTGGCTTTGAGTTGTAGAGTTCTTCCACAAATCACCAGCTACCAGGAAGAAAAAATAACTCTATTAAAGCCAAAACTACAACAATATCCACCACTTATTCCATACCATCTCTGTCATGCTCAGGTCTGACAATTTCCAATTAATCATCGCCACCTTTCCTGTCTTTTGATATGCACACAAAAATATCCTTAGTCTATTGGTGTCTACAGTAATAATAATAATAAAAATAAATTATTATTCATTTTGTGTCTTTTTTTCTTTTCTCCAAGCTCTCTCCTCCATCCCACTGGATGAACAGATTTGCCAGGTCAAACCTCAGCAAGTCTTTTTGGTGCCTAGTGTCGAGAACAAAGGTTGAGATGACAGATCTGACCAGAGCATTTTAAAAGTAAATTGTTATAAACATTAGATCAGTTTAACAGTTGCTGATCACAATGTTTTTTTTTTTTTTTCATCTCGGGTCTGTTGTGCTTGTTTTCAGAATTGTGTTGTATAGCACATTACTAACCGTCTGTTCCATGTCATTCTGTTTATCAATTCTGGGGGCTGGTTTAAGGTTACTCTTTTGCTGTATTGGATAACACTGACTTCTGATAGGATAAAATTATTGCCACCTCCATACCTCAGGAACCATCTCTTCATCTCTTAGAAACTATTAAGAATTACACTCTTTTATACTCTTTGCTTTTTCTCCTTTTTCTCTCTTTTTCTTTTGCTGGGAGTAAAACGGGCGGGGGGGGGGGGGGGGGAGGAATGGAACCGGTATGGACAGTGGGGAACACTTTTCCCCACTTCTTCACTCTCCCTTTCTCCTTCACCTCCCCCTTCTCCAGCAGGCTAATCACAATAGCTCTTCAAAGGTTTTAATATCCTTCGGATGGTCAAACCAGCATGTTCCTATTTTTACATCTCCTGAATGTATTTCAAGTTTTGTATAAGTTTAAACAACTACTTAAGCATGCCATCCAGAGATCTGTCCAGAGGCAGGAGAGTTAGGACTGGCAGGGAGTGTGGGAGGATATGGGCAGGCACCTAGAGCAGCGGGCACCTCCACTGCTTTGGAACTTCACCCCAGAGCCAGTGCAGAATCCTGAAAATCTGGTTAAATGCTTGACATAGGTGTGTTATCACCCTGGCAATTCCAAAGGGACACAAATCACTGCAATGTGCTGGGCCTTGACCGTTGATATTGTGATGCCCTTGGAGTGGTCCTCAGAGCTGCAGGAGCAACCACAGACCTGGGGCTTGTTGACAGCCCTTTGCTGCAGAGAGCAGACCCAACCACATTGGCTGGATCCTTCAGGAGTCACACAGGGCAATGTCTGTGCTCTGGGAGGTGTCCAGGTCTGAGCTGCCCTCCTGCGCTCCTCATACACACGGGACTGTCGAAAGACACGAGTCTTGCCTTGCACGGCCACAGGCATTACACTGCAGCACTTGCAGTGTCCCCCTGGCTTCTGCAGCCACTACCAGAGGCTGGGAGGCACCTCAGCCCTGTGGTGCCTCACCCTGCTCTGCCCTCCTCTGAGATGTTCCAAGGCATGAGGAGCGGGCACAGGGACCTCGGTTCAAGGAAGCACATCCCAGAGCTGCATTCAGGTGGCTTTCCAGGGGACATGACTTGGCCTCATGACACTATCTGC
>NW_023305711.1:0-1860 GCF_011077185.1 Oxyura jamaicensis
AGCAGGTGGGGTCACACAAAAGCAGAGTTGAGGGGGGATCACCTGCATGTCATATTTCATATAACATATTTCTAGTATATTGAAGACTATCCTACACCTTTGGTGTAACATATCAAATAGTATTCTCACATTCAAGGAATAAATTGACACCACGAATGAGTACCTTAATCAAAGCAATCTTTCTGTACCCCATGTCTCAGAGGCTTCCTTACAAAGAACCTGGTTGTTCAGTGCCAGCTGACAGCATCATTACTCAACACAGAAAACTGAAACACAGGGCGGCTTCAGCCCACCAGAGAACAGTTTTAGGACTGTCTGCTTCCCCAGTTCCAGAAAACACAACCTATGCAGATCTTTGCTGCGTGAACTCTTTGGTTGATGAGGATAGTTCTCTGGAGGTTTCTGGAGAGACCAATTTTTTCTGAGGTCTCTAGCTCACCAACTGAGATTTCCTTCAGATGGGCCAACAATGTGGCAGGCAAGAAGAGGAAAGGAGATTCTCTCCATCTTCACTCACCATGGACATGGCCCAGGTGCAACATGGACAACCAAGTTGCCAAAGCACTGAGCTGATGCAGCCCACTGGAGGGGCCTTGGCAAAGGAATGAGATGTTAAGGAAGGGGTCCAGCTGGAGGAGAGATACCACATGGCTGAGAGTCTGTGAATAAAAACAGATGTGATAACTCAGAGAGTGGTTTCTGGGGCCATTTCTGATGCCTTTGGGTATCTGAAAACTCTGCATGGATCAGAAAAGCATGACATAGGCCTTTAAGGTGACTGTCCCTATCGGCGGTGTCCTCAGGAGGTAGAAAAGCCATGGACTAGAACAGCTGCTGTGCACTGTCCTGCCGTGTGCTTACAAAAAGTGCTCCTCTTCCTTGAACATCATCACCAGGATGAGGAGCTCACGTATTAGGCTTGGACATGGACCCCGTGCACCCACATTTTTGTGTGGAGCTCCCAAGATAGATTGGGATGTGTATCTCTTGTCCTTAGCAGCAGCAGCACAAACAACTGTGTCCACTGGGCCTCCCTCTCCTGCCTGTCCAGCTAGGGCAGAGGCAGAAGAAATGCTTCTGTAGTGGGAGGCCAACAGTGCTGGGAGGAGTCATGGACACTTGCTGCCCTTGGCTACCAGAAGAGGCCCCTGTGCACCTCCCATGATGGAAAAAGGAATCGTGTCTGGAAGGACATGGATTTCTCTGCTTCCTTTAGCCTCCAACAAAACAGGCCCCAGCATCTCAGAAGAGCTGAGGCCTTCTAAGTCCCAGCTCCAGCTGTACTCCTCTGGCTGCATCTCAAGTCTTCTTCTCTCCTTGCCTAACATCTTCTTGGATTGAGACAGGGACATCCACTGCCTCATCCAGACCCCTCATCCCTGGAGGATCAGGCTTTCTACCTCAGCCCTCTTTTCCCACCAGAAAGCTTTTACCCAGTATACTGAGTCTGCCTAGACCCAATTCATTTGGAGTTCATTTGGGTGGAATTCATTTATTCTGAACTAGCCAGTGTAATGCTGGACCTCTTTGTCAGCAAGAAGGAGAGGCTGGTGGGGAATGTGAAGCTCAAAGGCAGCCTTGGCTGAAGTGACCATGAACTAGTGGCATTCAGGATGCTTAGGGCAGCAAAGAGGGGACACAGTAAGCTCACCACCCTGGATATCAGGAGAGCACCTTTTGTTGTCCTCTTCAGGGATCTGCTTTGTAGAGTACCATGGGAGAAGGACCTGGAGGGAAGAGGGGTCCAGGAAAGCTGGTTAATCTTCAAGGATCTCCTCCTCCAAGCTCAGGAGTGATGCATCCCAGCAAAGGGGAAGTCAGGCAAGAAGGCCAGGAGACCACATGGCTGAACAAGGAGAT
>NW_023305711.1:1870-2038 GCF_011077185.1 Oxyura jamaicensis
CTGATGGCCTTCTGACCCACTGGGTTACAGTGTTTGTGGACACAGGAACAGCAACAGGTGCCATCTCCCTGGAATTGTGCCAAGTATTTGACACATCCCATGTAACATCCTTTGTCTAAATTGAGAGACATGGATTTGATGGATGGACTCCTCAGTGGATATAGAGAA
>NW_023305711.1:2048-3196 GCF_011077185.1 Oxyura jamaicensis
AGCTCATATGGAGCTGCATTTTGAATTTCAGACCCAAACAGTGTTGATAACAGACCAGTGCTTCAATTACTGCTGAACCATGTCTGCACAGTATCAACAGGTTCTCTATTTCTCATACCGTTGCACACGATGTAGAGATTGGGGGTATCCAGACACTGCAATGGGACACAGAAGGTACAGTTGAACCAAAGTGATTAAACTGTCAGCCTGACCTTGGTGCCAGGAAAGGTGATGGAACAGGTTATCTTGAATGCAATCACACAACATATGCGGAGCAACCTGGGGATCAGGCCCAATCAGCATGGTGTCATGAAAGTCAAGTCCTGACTGACCGATCTCATCTCCTTCTATGAACAGGTGACCTGCCTAGTGGATGAGGGAAAGCCTGTTGACGTAGTCTACCTCGACTTCAGCAAGACCTTTGACACAGTCTCCCATAGTACTCTCCTGGAGAAGCTGGCAGCCCATGACTTGGACAGGTACACTCTTTGCTGGGTTAAAAACTGGCTGAAGAGCCAGGCCCAGAGGGTGGTGAATGGAGAGAAATGCAGCTGGCAACCAGTTACTAGTGGTGTTCCCCAGGGGTCAGTGTTGGGGCCCAAACTCTTTAATATCTTCATTGATGATTTGGATGAGGGAATTGAATGCATCCTCAGTAAGTTTAAAGACACCAAGTTGGAGGGTAGCGTTGATCTTCTGGAGGGTAGGAAGGCCCTGCAGAAGGACCTTTACAGGATGTGTCAGTGGGCAGAGGCCAATGGGATGAGGTTCAACATGGCTAAGTGCTGGGTCCTGCACTTTGGCCACATCAATCCCATGTAATGCTACAAGCTTTGGATAGTGCGGCTCAAAAGCTGTGCAGCGTAAAAGGATCTGAGAGTGCTGATTGATGCTCACCTGAACATGAGGGAGCAGGGTACCCAGGTGACCAAGAAGGCCAATGGCATCCTGTCTTGTGTCAAGAATCGTTTTGCTAGCAGGACCAGGGAGGTGATCATCCCCCTGTACTCGGCTCTGGTGAGGCTGCATCTCGAGTACTGTGTTCAGTTTTGGTCCCCTCACTACAAGAAAGAAATGAGCATGTCCAGAGAAGGGCTATGAAACTGGTGAAGGGTGTGGAACACAATTCCAATGAGGAGCAGCTGAGG
>NW_023305712.1:0-10958 GCF_011077185.1 Oxyura jamaicensis
CTTACTGAATTTGTGAGATAGTGTTATTTGTTACATGAGAGTCAATTATGTGGTACATGTGGATGGTTTCATAACTGTCCTGGGTTCTGACAAATTCAGGCAAATGTCAGTATGAGTATTCCCTTAAGCTGTAGTGTGACATCCCAATGACAATAGCTGTAAAATGACTGATGTTTCACATGCCTTACATTTTTTGTTTGATTTTTAAGCAAACAATCCTGTGAAAGCAGCACAACTGTGGTAAGTGACTGTCCAAGTTCTCTTTACCTATCAATTGCTGTTGTCAGGCAAAAAGGATTCTAAAAAGCATTTCTACATAAGGATTTATTGACACAAATTCTCCGGTGTAGGATGAATTGCTTGGGGATCTGTCATTATGCAGCACCAGATTCTCCTTGGGGACTGCCTCAGAGACTTTAAGCACTTCCACGTTTTTTTTTATATATTTTTTTTCCTTTTGTGTTTCCTTTTGAGATCAGATTAAAGTTAAGCATATTTCCTTTCTGCTTATTACTGTTATGCTAAGTTATCTGGCATTACTTGTTTCTGTTTCGTGAATGTAAAATGAAGAATAGAGTTTTGCAGCATAATTGCTGTGGCTTGTATCTTGGACAAACTACTGATGTCCTTAAGTGTATGAATTTTACTTAACTGTAATGCTTCCTTGAAGAGTAGAACCCTGATGTATAGGAAACTGACCTGGAAGTTTTAATAAAAATTAATAATTTGTTAGTGCAAGTAAACTGTTTTGGCTGCACAGTTGAGTTAAATACAAATAAGAATAATGCTTCTTCCGTTGTTCAGAGCCCTTACTCTTACAAATGACTGATCTTAAGCAGACCGAGCAGAATTCAGCTAGGAACAGATCTTCCATTGGACAGTTCTAGAATCAGGCTTCTACTTTTTTTTTTTTTTTTTTTTTTTTTTTTTAGTACTAATCTAAAAGGCATTTGTTTTGTGTATCTTTGGGTTTTGTCAGTCTTGATTACATATGTTATTTTTTCCCTCTCTTAGTGCTAAAAATACTCCTGAAGTTCATAACTACCAGGTAAGCATAACAATTTTGAAGGAGAATATTAACTTGTAGTTCTCTTATTTAGGGGCCAATATTTCTTCCATCTGTAATTAGGACAAGTGTTCAGCTCCCCTTTCCTTCCTCTGAGGTGAACTCAAGAAATAAGCAGCATCAAACTGGGGGGAGTTCAGGGGAAAGTGAAGTGGGCTGTTCTGCCTTGCGTCCCCTGTGTTCTTGGATGCTCTGCAAGCTGAATACATTCCGTTGGCCACCCTCTTTCCCTTCCCTTTCTGTGAAATGACAGGTTAGAGCCTGTGGGACTGTGCATGTGATGGACCCCAAGAGACGGCTCTGTGAGCAACACTTCCGTGTAGAGCAGCATCTCACATTGGAGGAGCCTTCACAAGTTCAGAGTTGTGATTATCTTCACCATAGCAACACTTAAAGAGTTCATTGCTGGTCAATTGTTTGTGTGTTGTTGGAAAGGGAAACGGACCGGAGTAACGATGCAACCTCGATGCGAGTATAATCGTCCTCCTTTATTGCAGGTTCTCACAGAGTATATATAGGCAACTAACTACAGCATGCGCCGATAACAACTTATAATTGGTCTAGCTTCTCCATGCACTTGTCTCTAGCTTGTTTCCTCATTATCTCTAATACAAGGGCGTGGGAAACTGCGCAAAGCCACCTGCGAGTTCCTTTCCCACAATTCCCCCTTTTTATTTACAATCAACCAAATGCTTTCTATATATTTTCTATCAAACACTGCAACATTACAATAACCAACAGGGCGAAAATCACATACAAATTATGATTGTAAAGTAGCGTGCCTACTAGAATCTACATCAATCAACAAGTCACGTCACTAAGCACTAGGGATGGTGCTTCGCCGCAATGCTACTTCTCACTCACACAGCACAATCACACACTCACGCAAAGAGGCCTCTTTCACTTTTCATTCATACCACAAGAAAATATCACTTAAGGTAATTTGTCCGCGGCTTCAGGAGGTCCATGTCTACTCCTGTGGTGATTGGCTGAGAGTGGGGACCCCTCCGAGGAAAATGCTCAGGGTGCACCTAGGGGTGTCCATTCCACAGTCGATCCCACAGCCGAGCAGAGCTGCTCCTGGCACAAGGAACGATGCTATTATAGTTTTGTATAATTATACCAAAGAGATGCATTGCAATAAGGAGCAGGTGTGACATTGACAATTTGTTTCATGGTTTGGTTTTTGCCCATGTAATTGAACCTTACACATGATGTGGCTGTTACACTTCCCAGGATATCTAATTCCTGTGGCTCTAGGGGCGCTCGCAGCAAGTAGACAGTCCAATCTTTGTTATCTGCCAGGATCCCCACCAGACGTGTCGTAAAGGGGTCGTTAGCACTAAGCCAGGGACAGGCACATCGCTTCTTGTCCTGTCATGTTGGTGAGGGTGACCCCGATGTTGTGGCATGGTTGGATGGAGACCCAGGGCTGGCAATAACCGATGACAGCGGCGATTGTGAGGAGGAGGCCAACCATGGCCTTACGCCCATCTTGGTCCGTGACCTGTGGAGACACAAGCATACCCTCGACCCCAAGTTATTAGAGGCTGGGGTCCCTCCCAAAGACCTGTATTTAAATTTGTTACCATCACTAAGGCCTGCTCTGATTCTGGCACCCGTGGCAGTGTGGAATTCATACTTATGTAATGTTTTACTATGGGTGGCACCTCTTTGTGAGGAAAGGGTAATGCTAGGTGATTTATTATGTAAAGTGCCTTTCCCAACCTGTTCTGTGGTGTTTCCTGGGTGTCTACTGAGGCAGTAACTGGTCATCTCTGTGCGGAGCAACTGGCAGTCCAAAGGCTTAGCTGTAGAATAAGTTATCATCATGGTATGAGTGACAGCTTCTCTCCCCTCTTTCCTTTGGCTATTTCAGTTAATAATGGTAAAGTGTATTATGTTTCTCTGTATCACTGAATAAGTCCTTAATGATAGCCAAGACTTCAGTGCACTAAGTACTGTATCACTGTTACAAGAAGGAAAGCAGGAATACACCATTGTTAAGAAAAATCTTGGGTGGCAAAGTCCTTTCTTACTGCCCATTTCCTGAATGTACTTTTTAAGGGAAATATTTAAAATTAGAAGAGTAAAGTTCCACCCTCATATTACATGGATTACTACAGCCGTGTAGGTCATAGCAAAAAAGAATTTTGAACACTGGACAAAGCTTAACACAATACCATACCAAAACACTCAACACCTAGTAAAGTTATGTTATCAATTTGTTTTTGATTTCCCAAGAGATTTCCAAAATACATCTGCAGCAGTTCATCTTGTGAAATATGTTTCATTTGATTCGTGTCAGGATGAAACAATGCTAGGGCCACAGGATGAAATGTAATTTTTTTTTTTTTTTTTTTTTTTTAAGGGTTTCTGCAGAAAACTGAGTTTTCTGAAATTCTAAAAAAATACTCTTTAATATCACAAATATTCAAAGCACATATATGTGTCCAAAACTCAGAAGTCTGTATACTTGAGATTCTACCATGTCTTTAAAATCCCTCTGGATTCCTTCAGGAAAAGATATAGCAATGTGAGAACTAACGTTAATGAAACAGTAAGAAAACACTAAAAGATTCCAAACTTTGAATATAAAGATTGACTGGACCGTTATCAACAGGAAAAGAAAGACTTTTTCAAAACTGCATAGTAAGAAAATTCTGTAAAAATCCTTGGAGAACAGTCTATCACTATTAATGCACCCTTAATAAAAAAAATATATCTCTAAAAATAGTGCTGAACACAAAAACAAATGTTGTATATTATTTGAGATAGTTATGAAGTTTTAGAGGTAGATGACTAATTCATTTATTTGGGAGAATTACCACTACAGCTATTGGTGTAAACAGTATTACATTTTACCTATATAGTGTTCATATCTGTGCAAGAGTGCAGAGAGCAGGAAGAACATTTCTCACCTAACAGCAACTATATTAAATCAATGTCTTTGGTCTGCATCAGTTCTCCTAGAAATGGGGGCAAGGGGAAGAAAATTAGTAAGGCAAGACAAATCAACCCCATTTGTGTATGTAGATAAGTAAGAGGCAAGGGGCACCAGCCAATTTATACACTAAGGGTGACTGGGCTCACTGCACAATCCTCAGGACATGGCTAGATCACATGGGTAATAGGCTGAAAATGAAACATCAGAAATCCTGTACAGTAGTTTCCACGATGTGAATTCAGTCATCTTGCCTTAAGTATTCACAACGGTGCTGTGCTGTTGCAAAAACACTTTTGTTCCTGTTCACCATGTCCATCAGATCTGGGGGTTCCATTAAGAAGAAAAGCAGTAACTAATAGCAGCGCAAGGCTTTGTCACTAGTGAACAGAGTATGTTAACTGGCTAACACTTGGGAAGTGTTAGTTGTTCCAAACCATAACCATTTCAAAAACAACGTCACCACCAGAACCTGATGGTATTCAAAGCATCTGTTAATACACAAATGGAATCAGAATTTTTCTATCCTTTGGGTAGTCTTCAAATTTCTCAAGGTACCACTGGTGGTGTTGCTTTGCCCGAGAGCCCAAGATAAAAAGTGTACACAATGCAAATGCAAGGCTTTCGATGGTGCAGAAGGCAAGGGCAAACCCAAACCATTCCAGGATCTCTCCAAAAAAGTTGGCTCCACACTCAAACATTCCTCCTCTTGGTATCTTGTAACCAGTTTCCCCTGATTTTCTTTTTTTTTTTTTTTTCTTTTCTTTTTGTCTCTTTTTTCCCTCCTTTTTTTCTTTTTTTAAAAAAAAATTTCGATTTTTTTCATTTTTTCTTTCTTTTTTTCATTTTTTTCATTTTTTTTTCTATTTTTTCCTTTTTTTTTTCTTTTTTCCTTTTTATATTTTTTCCTGTTTCTTTCCCTTTTTCATTTTTTTTCTTTTTTTTTCATTTCTTTTTCTTTCTTCTTCTTTCTTTTTCTTTTTTCTTTTTTTTTCTTTTCTCTTTTCTTTTTCCATTTTTTTTTCTTTTTTTTTCTTTTTTTTTTCTCTTTTTTTTTTTTTTTTGGTAGAAACCATAAGGATTTATCACAAATCTGGGGTAGGAGGTTTGAAGCCTTGGCCACGCTGCTGTCTGAAGCGCCAGCAGACAAGACTGGCGGGCTGAGGGGGGGGTTGGGGGGGCGGCCTGGAGGTGGGGGGTAGCGACAGCGGCAGAGCCGCTCGGTTCGGCGGACGCAGCGGAGCGAAGCAGAGAGGGAGGCTCGGGGCCGACCCGGGGGTGGCGGGGGGGCAGCAGCGGCAGAGCCGAGGGTGGAGGTTGGCACGCCTCTCCTCCCTCTCCTGTGGGTGGTGCAGGACATCCCCCCTGGGTGTCCTGGGGTGTTACTTCCGCAAGCGGCTCAGATCTCTGCTTTCACCTGGCCCCGCCAACTTCCGTCTTTTCCGCACCCGATGGTGGGTCCGGCGGGACTTCCGCGTGATTTAGAGGGGCATCCCCAGAGTTCTCGCCCGCAATGCGTGTTAAAAGTCAGTAACAGTTCTGCAAGGGCTGCCGCTCCTAGTGTTGACATCTGGACCGCGGCGCAGGCAACCTCCTTCTCTGCCTCCATAGCCTTTAATGTCTCTAATACCGTTCGTCACAACTCACAGACAGTTTTCACTTCCTTTTCATCTTTTGAATCCCCTGTTATAATCCTTTCCCACACGGTATTCCCGAACTCCCGCCATTCCGTAACAGGGAACAGCAAGGCAGTCTCTCTAAAATGTCCCCATCGTTATCCCAACTTGATCAATTTGATCAGTTTCTTTCCCGTTGTCTCGCTACCTCTCTTAGAGAGGATTCCAGCGAGCAACAATGCAGCAGTCTCCAGTTCCGTGGCTGTGCTTCCCCTGAGAGGTAGGGAGCGACCCTGACCCGTGTCTGCCAAGCGGCACCCTCTCAGCCGTTTATTTTCCCAATCCCTCCTCCTCTAGCTGCTTACCGCAGTCTCGGAGACTTAGTCGCGCTGGACTGTCTGGTGCGTAACCATCCTCTGCTACCAGATGTTGTTGGAAAGGGAAACGGACCGGAGTAACGATGCAACCTCGATGCGAGTATAATCGTCCTCCTTTATTGCAGGTTCTCACAGAGTATATATAGGCAACTAACTACAGCATGCGCCGATAACAACTTATAATTGGTCTAGCTTCTCCATGCACTTGTCTCTAGCTTGTTTCCTCATTGTCTCTAATGCAAGGACGTGGGAAGCAGGGCAAAGCCACCTGCGAATTCCTTTCCCACATTCGTGGGGTGTTTTTGTTGGCTATGAGAGAGAAATGCTGTCACCAAAGATTGGTGACCTTCTGAAGGCAGCTGCTATAATAACCTTTCTCACTCACCACCTTTGATTAAAGCTGACATTCTTCTGATGTGCTTTTTATGAGAAGCACTAGATGTCTCAGGTTATCACACAAACAGAAAAACAATTTGCTCTGCGTTTGTCCATGAATGTGTCCTAATGAGCAAGCTCATCACTAAGAGGTCTCATGTATATGCAAAAAGGGCATGGGAAAAGGTCTGAAACAGTGGGGCTTCTAGTCAGGTAGCGTGTTCCTCATGGCTCCAGGAAAATAAAAAGTTGAAATTACTACGGAGTTCTTATATGATTTCATTAACCAGGTTTAATGTTTTCCCTTGCAGCCACAGTATCATCCTAATATACATCCTGCTCAGCCACACTGGCATCCACACACCCCTGGGAACATAAGGTAAGCAAGCCTCACTTCATGGAAAAGATTATTACTTCTTAACTTATCTAAATCTGTTGGTATGAAGCTTTGGTGGGCATATCAGGTGATTTTCTGCACATGAAAGGCAAACAGAAGTTAGAAAGGTGATAGAGTGAACCGATTCTTGCACCTCTTTGATCTTTTGCAAGAAATGTATATGGAAAAATAAAGTGTACCTTGAATAATGTACACTGATACAACTATTTGACACAAATATTCCTGTTCGTGTTGTTGCACTGTTTTGAATTAGTAACAAGAGAAATGAAGTGAAAATAAATTTTGGAAGAAATTCAATCCAAGTTTGAACGAGTTTGGTGGAATGCACAGGTGGAGGCACACACCCGCTGATGGATATGTGACTGTGCATTGTATGTGTGATAAAAATCAGCTGCCATTTTATCCTAATAGAAAGAAACTTTCTTAGGTTGCTCAGGTTTTTAGGCAAATTATTATTGACTTGACTGAAAAAAAAAACTTAATCTTCATTTCTATTCATTTTACATTTTAATCTCTGTATGCTTACATCAAAACAGCTAGGCTTTGTTCCTAGTGTGAGTGACTCCGGAGGTAAAGCTGAGCTTAAAATGGATGAAAAGACAATTTGGCCTCAGTTTGAGAATCAGAACAGGGGCAAATATTTTAATAGAAGTACTGATTGGGCAGAGAAGCAGGTATACTCATTGTCATCTCAGAATTCCTAGTATAAAGCAGTAAATCAGATATTAAAATTCTTAGAAACAGAAGAATGTTTAAATCAGATAATTAACTTTGCCTGTACTTCATGTTCAAGGTTCTTCCTGGTTTTAAGGTTTACATGTCCATTTTTTGTCATTTAAAATTTCCAATTTCAAATTACCCATAATCAACTACTGATGGAGGTTAATGGCTTTATAAGTCATTTGAGGTTTTGCTGATTTTTTTCTAAAGATTTTTTCACGTAAGACACATTTTAAAGCCAAATAGTTCGCCCTGGAGCAGAGTGATATTGAAATAAACACAATAGCATATTGTGAAGTGTATAGACAATCTCCCACTTCAGCTGCCTGGGCAAAGATTAAGGCCAGTGAAATATGAACCATGGCTCTTCTATATCTAGGCTAGTAAGTCTAAAAAACATACTTAAAAGCCATTCTGCAAATTCAGTAGAAAAGGTGCTTTGAATTTTTGTTCCAGGAAGGTAAAAGTGTTTAAACATGGATAAAGTGGAAGCTTTAAGTTACTTTAACTTGGAGTCAAAGTAGTGCAGTTGCACATCTAACATCACAAACATCTTGATTTCACAAAACTTAATCTGACTGTGAATTTGAGATTAAGCTACAGATGCATGAGATGTTTTTCTGCTGGTCCTGCAAATCTAGAATGGGCCGTGGGTTGAAACGAAGCTATAAATGAGCAATTCCGTGTCTATATATTTATATGGGTTTATATAGGTAACAATGTTTGCAAATATTTTTACAAAATACTTGTTTAGTAACTTGTGTAATTGTGTCTCAGTTTTCGTAGTTTTAATAGTAAAATCCTTTCAGTGAAATGATTTGGTTGCAGTTAACAATATTGCATCTTGCAAGAAAATTCATTCCATTTAATACTTGCTATAATAGAACTTTACCTTAAAAACAGGTAAATAAAAGCCTAGCTCTATTTCTGCTAGGTTTAAAAATAATAAAAAAAATAATAATAAAAAAACAGTGCAACTTCAGTTTGGTAGTAAGAGAATCTTAAATATTGTGGTTTCCTACATCCTGTTCAGAATAGTGGTTTTTTTGTTTGTTTGTTTCTTTGTTTGTTTTTCAAAATGATCCAGGAGAAACTGTAGGATTGGTTGGGGTTCATATCTCTAAGTATCAACAAGTAATGAACAAATAAGGAAAAAAAATGCATAGTACTTTTGCAAGTTTCAGTACATAGTTATAGAGAAAAACCTGTACTACCTACAGACTCCAGGCACTACCTTTAGGCTCTTAAACAAAATAGGGCTGTAATGTGCAGGCTACTTCCGTGTAATTAACTGCACCAGTGTTGAGTGGATGGAAGTATGTTCATAAGAGCAATTTTCATTCTTGACAAGATTGTCTTAGTTTTTCAGTCCTCAGGGATATATTTTAATGAGGTCAACTTTTTGCATGATATATTTCATTTTATTTGTTTGTTGTACTCATTTAGTTTTCCTATGGCCTTCTCCTCCCTCTGGGGTTCAGCAGCATTGATGCGTGATGCTTGTCTATAACACTTGAAAAGAGAGAGGTTTAAAATGGCTGAGGCCTTCTTCAAAGCCTTCTGAAATGAATTTGAGGTTCCTGGTTGTTTCAATAGGTTCTTATCAGACCTGTCACCAGTTCCTTCATTTTGTGATAGCCGTCCATCACAACGTACGCATGCTTAGCACTTGCTGGATGAGCTCATGTTACTGTGTAGCACTCATAAGTTTACTTCCATCTCTCACTAACCAATAACTATGCAAATGGTACAGGCCACCCTATCATGATGACAGGCCATATTGGAAACCCCCCACAAGTGGAGAGGACAACAGTTTACGATATATTCAAGAACAGAACCAGAAGAATTTAGGAGAAGTCCAAAGTATGGTGTACCAAGATAAACTCATGACGACTCTCTGAAAAAGTCACCTTCATTTCATCTGCCATCTTAGATGATCATTGCATTCCATGGTCCTTGTCTGTCTGCAGTACGTTCAAAGTGTATTGTGCATAAAGTGTGTCTTTATACGTACATCCATCCTTGTTTAGTGTTCATGGACATTCTTGGGAAAAGTATTTTTCGTATCTTTGTTTAAAAAAAGTACGTGCTGAGCTGTTTGTGCAGAATTCCCCCACCCAGTTCTGAAGTCTGTTCCTTGTGCAAGTTTCAAACCTTTTTTAACAAGTCCAGTGTACACTTAAACTCTTCTGTAATCTGATTACAGGTAATAAACACTATCCTCCTGTCATCTAAGGGAGGGAAGTTACGTGAGTACAGTGCTAGGCACTGGAGAAATGGCCCTGATCTGAAGTGTGGTGTGTGACTTTTCTAACCAATCCTTCATGGTACAACATTGGCTTTTTTGACCTCCTTAGATCTCAAGAGAATAAGGCATTTGCTTCAGAGGACAGGACTTGGATGCTTTCTAGGGCTAACGTCCACAGTTCTCCAAGCACTTTCCATCAGGGATTTCCATCTCTCGCCATCTTTCCATCTTCCTTCACAACTCTGAACTTCCTCTAGGGATTAGGTGAAGAAGAACACTGAAACCAGCTGCAGCCATAGAGCCATAATAAGGCCACGCTTCTGTTAGGAGCTACATTACTCCGAGAAATACAATCAGGAGGAGATCACCACTGCCTCAACCGAATGCAAAGTTGAAGGCCTTTATGACAGCCACTTGGGAAACCAATGCAGCCCCATCTTCTCAGCATTTTAAGACAGATGACTACCCAACACTCAAGTGTCTCAAGTTGCCAGACTGAGACAGCTTGCTAGAAATCATAGAAACATTTCATTACCATTGGCCTCGCATGGAATTGATTCTTGAAGAGTTCTAGTTTAACACAGAGAAAGAAGCTCCCGTATCCAACCAAAAATCCATGCCCCTCTCTTCATTCCTAGCTTGATTGAAACCAGGAGATCTGCATGGATAGATGCCCCAGCTCCCTGGCATTCCTGCTCTGACTCTTGCCACTTGAGCCGGCAACCTCAGACAATTGCTTTCTGAGATCAGGGGCCGATTGGCCTAGAAAGAGGCTAGCCAATTGCCTCTGTTTGCCTTCCCAGGCAGGCTCCAAATTGGGATCGATTTTCATTTGTCTTCATTGCCTTTCCAAGCTGCTCCAAAACTTCTAGAGGGGTTTCTTTTGGACCTTGTTGGAACAGATTCTCAATTCCCAACTGAAGCCGATTGGGGAATTGACCAGAGGCCCCAGAGGGCTCACACCCGCCATTTTCATAGCCTCTTTCCCTGCTCAGTCAGCTGCAAACAGCTCTGTCAAATACTAGATGCCACACCTTTAGCACCTTCAAGAACCCTTGGAACGCTTCTTGGGATCTTTCTCCAGCTTCTACTTTCACCAAAGGCTCAGCCAGGGGCCAACTTCATTCCATACCTTTTGCCCTCCAGGATGCTGAAACAACAGAGCAGGAGACAACATTGCACCCCATTTTCCCTCGCTCCTCAAAACAACACTAA
>NW_023305712.1:10968-12312 GCF_011077185.1 Oxyura jamaicensis
TTTCCGTTTACACCTTCAGTTCATTGTTTTTCCATCTCCAAATATTCAAGCTCATTTTCTAAGACACAATTGTGCTAGCTAAGAGCTAGGAATCCCCAGCCTTTGTCTTGTGCCCTGTCTCCCCGCAGAGCTCACTCCAACATCTCTGGTGGAAGGAGAACGCTTTCTTCCCTGAGAGGACTCCTGTGCATGGCTGTCCTGTGTCTCCATTGATGAGACTCCCAGGAAAGGAAAGCCCAGTGCAGCCCTCCCATGGAGGAGCCCCCGCAGGAGCAAGCCCCGTGCCGCAGCTGCAGCCTGCGCAGAGGAGCCCACGCAGGAGCAGGGGGTTTGGGGGGAGCTGCTGCCCGTGGGGGACCCGTGCTGGAGCACTTTGCTCCTGGGGGATGGATGGAGCCCATGGCACGGAGCCATGGGGGAGCAGTTCCTGGAGAGCTGCTGCCTGTGGGCAGCCCCCGCAGGCTCAGGTTGGGAAGGACGGCATCCCGTGGGAGGGACCCCACGGGGAGCAGGGGCAGAGAGGGACCATGAAGGGGTGGCAGAGGGAAAGTGCTATCTACTGATCGCATCCCCCTTCCAAGTTGAACGTCTCAGAATCCAGCTCTTTTTGTCTATAATCCTTTCTTCAGGAACAGATTGATCACACCCCCTCCCCAGACATGTGGTAGCAGAGAACAATTTTGGAAGTCCTCTCATTCAAGTCCATTTGGGGATAGCGGTACTTCTCCAATGGTTTCGGAGACATCCGCCTTAGCAACAGAGAGTGTTGTGTTGTCATTGCAAGGCGCCTCCAGGGATGACTTCACAAACAGAATAGAATTCTGTCCCCATGGCAATTTGGGAACAGCTGCCTCTGGGCAAGGTTAGCCAGGAGGGACAGAGAAGTGTGCTGGATGGGATGAAACCACGTGAGGATTTGTGGATCCCCCTGGAGGTGCATAGAGAGGGCCCATGCTCTTCTGTAAGTGCTTTGATGCTTGGCTAAGGAAAAAAAAGCGTTTTTATCGTGAATGCCTCATTTGAGTATTCTGTAGTTTGTGTCAAGTCTTTTCACAAGCATTAAGTTTGGTGCTTTTGCTCAGTGGTGTAGCTGCACAGAGTGACAGATGCAAAGTATGGGCGAGGGCCTCTGCATGTTCTCTTTTTCCTACACCCCTTCAACAAAGAAGGGTAGACAAAGAAGAGCGTGCTGTGGTCCTCCCATAGACCTCAAGTCCTAAAGCAGAAATGAGAGACGTCAAAGTAGCCCTGTCCCATTCCAATTCAGGACAGCAATGGACTTTGTGATAAATGATTAAGTCCCAAATAGGATTTTTGTGATTTATTAAGCGAATAGAGGCAAGC
>NW_023305713.1:0-4636 GCF_011077185.1 Oxyura jamaicensis
TACCGTCCTGCCCGGCACCGGGGAGCGGCGGGGGGGGCTCGGCGTCGTGTCCCTGCTCTGTCCCCCCCGGCGGCTGCCGCCGACGGAGGACCCCCCCCCCCGGGGAAGCGCCGTCCCCGCGGTGCCTTCCAGCAGCCTCGCAGGAGTCTGTGCTTGGCACTCGCATCCCTTGCACCTGTGCGAGCGGCGGCGCCGCCAACCTGCCGCGCTGCAGCATCCAGCCCCCCGGGGCCAGGCTGTGGGGAAGGGGGCGATGCCGCCGAGCGGCCCTGCGCCTGCCTTCGCAGCTCGGGCAGGGCCGGCGGAAGGCGGTGGCAACGTGCGGTGTGTGCAGGAGGAGTGGCGGCGGCAGCGAGATCAGCTGCGAGGAGCCGGCGGGGCTGGAGGCAGCTGGTGCCTCTGCCGGTACCTGGCACCGGTGCTGCGGGCGCTGCGCCGCGGGGACCGGTCCTGCCCGCCTTGTGCCGGGGCTTGGGGGGAAGGATGCTCGCCGGCATGCCTCCCCCCGGCGGGGGACCCGGGGGACCGAGCGAGGAGGGGTCTGGTGCTAAAAGGCACGCCTGAGCCAAGGTGGGTCTCTGCCAGCTCCCATGCAGACGGCGTTTACCACTTGTGGTCCGAGGGTCTGTCGCGTCGTTTGGGCACCGGCCTGATAGGTGTATTGATGCCTGGTCAGGGCCGCGTGAGAGCCACGGCGGGGCAGGATTATAATCCGACACTGTATCTGGACAGGAGTGAGCGCTGCTGAGAACTGCTAGGGCTGAGGACGGAGAGGGAGAAGGAGGAATCCTTTAAAATCTATTTGCTTTCAAGAACTGGTAGATATAGAACTGGCAGCTGACTCTGAATTAAAATGTCTCGGGCTTCTCTGTTTTTATCCTTATTTCACACACACATGCACACACACGCACGCACTCACACACACACACCTTTTATTTTCTTCTGCCTTTGCCACAGTGTATAAAGCCCTATTGAGACATGTAGGCGTGATGTGTAAACCGGATTAGCAGTATGAAAGAAAGACATACAATGAGCCTGAATTGTTTTACTTCCTTTTCATTTCTCACGCCTATATCTCTAATAAATTTGTTGCTCCAGCAGTGGGTCAAAGAGATCGTGTCGCTCAGCTTTTTTTCTGCGAGACCCGATGGCAGAGATCATGAAAATGAATGCCCTGCCCTCTGCCAAATGCAAGGCTTGAGCTATATCGCTACACAGGCTCGGTGTTGTCCGGGCTGGCTAAAAACTGTTCAATGTAACTTTCCCCCCTGCGTGCGCATTAAAGTCCTGCAAGTGGCAGGGCACCGTGCCAGAAAAAAAAAAAAAAAAAAAAAAAAAATCTGTTTTGAAGACGACTCGGGTTTATAAGGCTAAAGCCCCTCGCCGGGCAGGACAAGGTCTGCTGAAGCCGGGATGCCCTCCGGGTGTCTCCCGGCGGGATCGGGGCTGCAGCTGCAGCCGCCGCCCTCCGCAGCTCCCGGGGCCTCCCCGGGGAGGCCGAGCCGCGGCGGGGCAGCGCGGAGGGCTGGCGGCCGCGGGAGGCGCATCTCCCGCAGCCCTCCGCGGGAAGAAACGCCCGCTCTCCCGGGCCGGCGCTGTAGATCCCTCATTTGCTCCTTTGCGGCGTGCAGAGCGGCTCTCCATTAAAGGAGATCAGGGGTAATTAGCCGCATTATTTTGACAAGCTGGCTCGAGCAGCTCCCTTTGCTTGCCGGGCTGAGGAGGGGGAGCGGCCCGGCTCCGTGCCGCCGCCTCCTTGCCCCTGCGCGGCGGCGCTGCCCTGCGGATGGGGGCGCGGAGGGGCTGCGGCCGCCCCGCGGAGCTGCGCGGGGGGCACGGGCCGGGGGACAGGCGAAGGCAGCTCCCCGCAGGTAGGCTCGTCTCCTCGGCCCGGCCGCAGCCCCCCCGTAGGGTGAGGGGAAAGGCAGGCCCTGCATCTCGGCGCTGCTTCCTTGCTAGGGTTATGGGATGCACTGGTCCGCAGGCAATGAGAAACCTGCAAAGAAGTGTTAAAATAAACCAGGGTAACTGCGCTGCCCACTGTTAACCTCTGTCAGATTTGTTCCCTCGCGTGGCTGGGGGAAGCATGGATCTCTGCAGTATTTGGGGTTACAGTGAGCACGAAGGTGACCCAAGTAAGAGGCAAAGCCTTATAAAACGAAGGCACTCTGACCAAAGCCCTGGGATTCTTGTATGCCAGCCTTGGCAGTCCAGGAGTGGGGAAGACCACGCACAAAAGATTTCAGACTCCAACCACTCCACCCACGGGGACACCTTCCTGGGCCTTGGCCACAAGGCAAGCCCGAGATAAGTCCCAGGCGAGCTGCTGAAGGCAGAAAAAGCCCTTGGTGTGGAGGAGCAGTTGCACACACAGGCCCATGCATATCACAGCCAGCAGTGCTTACAAATGTAAATAAGGGCAGATTGATTAGGAACAACATTATCGCTGGGAATGTAGCACGCAGGCATCAGCTATGAGGCAAAGTGGGGGCAGCCACTGCTCTGACCACCCAAGTGGAGACTTTTACACTGACACTTCTTCCTTGAGGAAAAGAAAAAACACACGCACACACACACAGAAACAAGGCCAATTAGATCCCTGCAGTAATTCATCTCTTGTGTATGCTTTAAAAAAAAAAAAAATCCCTCCAGACCACAGGGAGAGAGGGGAGATTAAGATAGCGCTTGTTAAATTTGAGTCCTCAGATTGGGTTCTGGGAGCAGGAGCGAGGACCGGAGGTCACTGGGCTGTTGTGTGAAGCCGAGCAGGCGGGAGGCGGGGGGCAGCTCCGGGGGCTGGAGGTGCTTGCAGGGACGGGGCAGTCCTCCCGGGCTTCGGAGGCTGCTGGGAGGCTGCAGCCAAACGCCTCTCTCCCCCGGCCCCTTCCTTCCGCGCCCCCAGCCCCGCTCAGACCTGGTGGCACGTCGGCTCTTCGCGCGATGCACGGCTGAAACTTGAGTTAGAGGCGGCTGACTGACTGCCTTCCTCCTTCCCTTCCTCCCTCCCTCCCTCCCTCCTTCTCTTTTTCCCTCCCTCCCAGGTGTGGGCTGCAGCCCCCAGCAGAAAGCCGCCTCCAGCTCCGGCCCCCGTGGGCTTCCCCCTCCCGCAGCTGCGCGCCCACATGTGCTGCCGGCAGCCCTCCTGCGGGCAGCCCCACGCGGGGCACGGCCCCACGGGGCAGGACTCCCGTCCGCGGCCACCAGGCGGCTTCGGGGACCTGGGGGAAAGGCCACAACATCTCCCACGGGCGCCGTGGCCCCGCCAAGCCCCCGCCGGTGGGTGTCCCTACGCGGTATCACGACGGACGCTCCGCACGGGCGGCGTGGCGGGGGAAGCGCCCCCCCGCTCCCTTCCTTTTCTCTTTTTATTTCATTTTTGTCACCCCCCCGGTCCCCAAGGAGCGCACCGGGGCGCGGAGCCCCTCCGCGGCCGCCGGGGGAGGCGCGCAGCTGTACCGGCCGCAATTAATGGCTGGTCCTCAATGAGCGGAGACGGCGAGCAGCCGTGCCAAAAAAGTAAACAATCACGTATAGTGCGAGAAGTGTTTAGCGCGGCCAGGCAGGCTGCGTTTCATGGATTTTTACACTAAAAACATATTAAAAGTGGCTTTCCTCAGGTTTCAGTTAAAGAATGAGCCCTAAGTTGAAACAGGCTAGCTACCGCGCGGCTTTAAATCCCTCAAGTGTTAAGTTTTCATTGTGTTTTTCTAACTGGACGGAGTGGTTTTCTTGCAAGGAACCAAGTCTCCTCTTTAGTTAAAAAAGAAAGAGAGAGGGAGAAAAATCTGGCACTTTCTACCGCAGTATCCACCACCCTGTCATTATTTCTGCAAGCCTGGGAATTCAGCTCGGACCTCCCAGTATTTGTTGCAGCTTGAGGCCAAGGTGCCTCTAAAAGGATTTTCTTTTAAGGGCTTTAGAAATCGTTTAATGCTACTTTCCCCCCGTTTCCCTCTGTTTTTTAAAAGAGAGGAGAAAATATATATATATATTTCTGCGTGTCGATCGCGAGAAAGTTCTGCGGCGTGCATTTGTCTGCAAGCATCCCGGACGAAAAAAAAGGGGGGGAGAAAAAAAAAAAAAAAAAAAAAAAACTTTATTGAAAATAAAACGCAGACGGGGGGGGGGGGGGGCGGTGTGGGGGAGGCATTCCTTAATGGAAGTATTGCATGCAAAGAAGGCTGGATCTCTTTAAGGCTCCCCCTGAAGCTGGAGATGCACACACAAGGGTTGCCTGCCTGGGTGGTCTCTCTACTTTGGTGAGCTGTTGCTAAGCAGCTAATAATAGTCATGTTTGCTGAGTAATTTCTGCCCTCCCCGAGCCAATCGCCTCGCAGAAACCCAAGCCATCTGACAGCCCCAGGGGCGGGCTTTCAGCTCTTTTTTTTTTCTCCCTCTCCCTCTCTCGCTCTCTCTCCTCTCTTACTCCCCCCCCTCCCACCCCTCCTCCTCTTTATCCAAATGGAGAGAGTCCTTTTTTTCTTCTTCATCTCATCTCTTGAGCCGAGGGGCTGCAGCTCGCCGCTGCCGCGCACACGCCGGGGGAGAGCGCCAGGCAGCCGCCCGCCTGCCGCCGCGGCGGGGCCGAGCGCGGAGCCCCGCCGGCCCCGCGGCCCGCGGGAAGCAGCCCGGCGCT
>NW_023305714.1:0-1172 GCF_011077185.1 Oxyura jamaicensis
CTTGGTTTAAGAGAGGAGCCCCCAAAATTGTCTCGGTTAAAGAGGGGAGCCCCCAAAATTGTCTTAATTAAAAAGAGAAGCCCCAAAATTGTCTTGGTTGAAGAGAGGAGCCCCAGAATTGTCTTGGTTAAAGAAAGGAGCCCCAAATTTGTCTTAATTAAAAAGAGGAGCCCCAGATCTGTCTCGATTAAAGAGAGGAGCCCCAAAATTGCCTTGCTTAAAGAGAAGGGAGCCCGGGATGGGGGGAAAAGTTTCAAAATACATCAAAAGAAAGCGATGGCACCCCCGCCGCTCACCTCTCTTGTGCAGCCAGCCCTCCTTCACCACCGCCACCTCGCTCATGGCGCTGCCGCCGCTGCCTCTCGCCTCGTCGCTGCGGCAGGACCGGGGACGCGGCTAGCGACCTGGGGGGGGGGGGGGGGAGAGGGTCAGCAGGGGGGGGGGGGGAAAAAAAAGCTCTTTTTCCCCCTTTTTAGCCAAAAAGAGGGGCTGGAGATGGCGCGGGTGCGATGGCTGAGGACGAAGCCAGGTTCGTTCGCTGATTTAAATCCGGTTTTGCGCCAAATCCCAGCCGAAAAGAAGCGGAGATCGGCGGCCCCCACCCGGCTGCGAGGCTGCCATCGCGGACGGCCGAGAGCTTTTGGGGTAAGAAGCGGGGATTTGCGCCAAACAAACGGCTCGAGCAAATAATTTAATCGGAGTCACCCGCCGGGATTAACCCCGGCCCCGGAGGAAGGAACGGGACGACGGTGTGGGGACCCCGGAGCCCCTTTCCCTTGGCGTCACGGCTTCTCCCCGCTCCAGATCAGCCCCGAAATCCCGGTTTTATCCCCCAAAAAACGCCTCTGGTAGGAGGGGGAGTTTTGGAAAGCGTCGCACGGCCCCGTGAGAGAGGGACGAGCCGAGAAACGGGCGCTGGGTTTAGGGTAAAACCACCCAGAAACGTTTAAAAACGTTTCTTCGAAGGAGAAACAACCGAAGCGCCGCGAGGCGGCGGCGGCGGCGTCCCACCTGCTGCCCCCCCCCCCGCGCTAACCTGAAGCCGTGTCTGGCGCGTTTAACCCCAACACGAGGGCGGGTTTTTGTTCCCCCCCCCCCCGCAACCCAAGAAAAAGCTCCACCAACTCGAAGCCCGGAGCTCGCAGCGGCGCTGGGCGACGTCGCCGCGGGTT
>NW_023305715.1:0-4049 GCF_011077185.1 Oxyura jamaicensis
CCCGCGCCGCCGCCACCTGCGGGACAGGAGCGCCGTGGGGGGGCTGCGCCCGGCCCCGCGCCCGGCCCCGCGCCCGGCCCCGCGCCCACCTCCTCCTGCAGCCGGTCCAGCGCCTCCCGGAGCCGCCGCCGGTGTGTGGCGCCGTACAGGTGGCGGCGACCGGCGAAGGAGGTGCGGCGACACAGCACGCAGTAGTGCACCGCCATGGCCGCGCGGGCCGCGCACGCGCCAGGGGCGGCGGGTGGGGGCTGCGGCCTCACGGGGCGGGAGGGCCCAGCGCCGCCCCGCCTCCAGGCCGGGGATGGAAAGAGATGGAAGGAGAAGATGTGGTAGAGCCACAGTACCGCTTTTGTTAAACCATTTCGGTAGAACCACTTTGTGCTGCTCTCACAGTCAGATCTGTGAGAGCAGCACAAAGAATTCTGCTAGTGTGAAGTGCTCTGTATGCCGAGTGATTTTTTTTTAAAGGGTATCACACAGGTGAGTGAAAGGCTCATCTCTATTTCACACTTCCAAATACCTAATAAAGATGCTTCCGATGATTAAATAGTTAATATTAGTGGAGTAAGCAAGCTGATTGTGAGTAAAAGAGGTAGTGCCTCCTAGGCTCTGTTTTTTGTTCTTATACTTTACTAAAGCCCAAAAGGGGGCTTTAGTATTTTACATTTTACTAAAGCAGGGGGGGGAGGGGGAGTAGGAGTAGGTAGGATTGAAGATTTTTTATTGTCATTGTTTAAATTTCTGTCTGCATAATACACTATGGTGCAGTGTGCTGGGTCTCTAAAGGTAGCAGTTTTTAAGACCAGAAGTTACTTTAGATCAGCCTAGGTCAAATATCAGATGAGTAATTAATATAGTCAGGGAAAAGGGGCCAGAGTAAGCAGATACCTTTCTGTAGTACCTCTGGTCCAAACTTTGCAGCTTGAAGACAAAATATAAATTGTACTAATTCCTAATTGGCTTTTGTTTCTTCAACCATATTTTGCATACACGGACCCTGCCTAATCTGTCCCAGGTATTATGAAGGGGTGATGCAGCTTTTGCTATTGAAGTGTGGTAGTAATACAATCTCATCCTTATGCTACTCGCCCACTCACCGTAACTCTTCTGCTCAGCGGCCATGAGAAGTAGGTAACACAGATGTAAACAGTAGCTACAGAGATAAACCAAGCCTTGGCTTTGTATCAGCGGGAAATTAGATTTCAGACTCACTACGCATGTTGACCATTTTGTAGAAGCATACAGGTTATGCTCGTAGCTGTAGACTTGTTAAGGGACAAGCTGTCAGTCTGTAGTAGGGTGACAGAAAGAGGCTGGTTTTGGCAATTGATTAAAAATGTTGCACCATAACATTGGCATCATGATGTTGGGAGAATCTCAGCTTAAAAATGAATTCTTTGAACCTTTCATCACAGGTTTGGCCTCAAGTTGTTGTTGTGTTTTTGGTGGGTGGGTGATGAAAAATAGGTAAGATGCTTTTCCTAACTGCAGGATTGCAATGCAGTGCTTTGGGCCAAGTGTTCCTGTGCTGTTTACTATCACTATTATCACCTTTTGAGCATTTGCATCTTTTGAGACAAGCTATTGAAAAACAAGTCAAACGCCAAACCAGACTTTTATTGTAAAGCTAACCTTCAAAGGGTAGATGAGGATTTTGCATGCTTGACTTTGCCTCTTCAATAAAAACAGACCTGAAAGTCTATGCTGCAATAAGTTTTGTGTAGTTTTTATTAGGTATTTCATAAATACCAAGTGAGTATGGCTTTGCTTTTGGTAGTTGTGAAAGAATATAGTTGCAAAACTTTTTCTACATTTCTGTGAAGAGCTCAGTCATTAAGGCAGACATGCTTCCTGTCAAATTCTTTAGGTATAATAGATGTGCTTGGTGGTTTGGTTTCCTCGTAAAAAGTTTGAGAGTGCCCCAATCAAAATCTTTTTCCCCTCCTTGCAACTGGAGCCTGATATTTGACTTGGGATATGTTGCAAACAATCCAGCTACTATAGTTTAATAATTTACTACCTATCACTTGACCTGTTGTACCACAAAGTTGCTTTTCCCCTTTCTATTTTAAGTGAAACTCTCAAACAGCATATGCATGTAGTTTAGCATGCATCAGCTGAGGCATAGTAATTCATTAAGCCCTTGATTATCTGTATACACTCTCAATTAATGCCTCACATACCCACATAACCTTTGGTACTTCAATGAACTTGCATTAGAGTGTTAGACTGGATGTGGTTATATTAATAAACTTAGAACAACGTAAGTATTTTTGTAGTAAAAGAAATTCTGAAGTAGCTAAACCTTGCATAGGGATAAAGTATCTCGACCTGCTTGCCCTTCAGTCAGGCATGGCCTTTTAAAAGCAAGGAGGGCAATGTATGAGGCTGTAATGTGGAAAAAAAGAAGACTCCTTTAAGGAGGAATTTGTCTGTGAAAACTACAGTAAACAGTTTTTTTCCGCTTTCAGAAATCATCCCTGGGAAAAGCATGTCTAGCAGGACTGCTGGAGGATAACTAGGAGTATGCTCTGATATTTTGTGTATCCTCTGGGGAGTTAAGTGAATTCACCTCACACTGGTTCAGAGCCTTATTTTGCTTTTGGCCATCCTTGTGCTGAATTGCAATTCCATTGGTTTGTATAAATGGTCAATTTATATGATGGTCCCAATTCATGCTCAAGGCGTCATAACCCCTCAGCTCCATCTTGCTATGCCTGCCTTTGCAGGGGAGATGGATCTTGATCAGACTGATGGAGTCAACTTGTAGCAAATAAATCTAGGACTGCTGATTCTTTATGCCACACAGTTTAACCAGAAGCTCATGCTTGTCTCCTAAAACCACCTCTGCTTTTCTTCCTACCCTCCAGCCTCAGGAGGTGAAACAGAAGAGAACCTGCTGACATGCAGAAGGCCGAAGTAGCCAGCATCAGCATCACGAGTGGAGCTGAGGATGTAGAAAGACAGCAAGCTGGAAGTGCCATGGATCAGGGCATCTGGGTTCATCAAGGACAGCTTTTTTTCAGGTGGGTGCTTACTGCGTGGAGGTGGCTTGATGGGATAGTTGTACTGAACACCAGTCTCGCTAGCTCCCCTCCCGCCTCATTACTCCAGGAACTCTAGGGAGGCTTTGTGAACATGTAGCTTAGCATTGGGAGTTACCTTGGCTTTCCTTCTGCAAACTGTAGGGTTCCTTTACAAGTAACTGCATGTTACTGCTAGCATTTCCTGCCACTGAAGTATGGTACCTGCAGGAGAAACAGGCAATAGTAGTTGCTGTCTCTGAATATGTCTTGTGTGATGGATTCTAGCAGTTTGTGGGACAAAGTCAATCTTGGGCTGTAATTCCACAATATCAAGGCTACAATGAGTTTTCTGTGTGCATTTGCTGTAACCAAGTGGCACAGATCTAGCTGAGGTTCAGGAGGTGTGAGGGGTGGTCAGCGCAAGGTGGGACTGCCCTGCTGGGCGCTTCTCCGTGGGGAGAGCCAACGCAGCGCATGGGTCAGCAGCCGGTGAGCTACAGTCGTGGTACCTTCTGTGTACGTGTGAGATGTGGGCAGCTGCCAGCACAGCTCGGCAGCTTGATATTGGCTCTGCTCGCTTCTACTCTGAGGTTGCGTTCCCTCTGAACAGAGAAGTATTTTTTGCTGGTGGGGGCAGGGCAGGCGCGTATCCCCCACATCCTTTGGCTCTGTGAAGCTGTAGTACAAGAGCTGAACTCGGATCTCTGCCCCTCCTCCCAGATTTTTTGAAACCACTTCAAAGCCGAGCTGGCGGACGACTGAAACGCCCGGTTCTGTGCCGGGCACGCCGTCGCACACCTTCAGCGCCGCTCCCCGCGGCACTAAGCGCGGCGTTTCCCTTTGATCCCCCTGTTTGAAAGCGAGGGGGGAGAGCGCGGGCAGCGCTCCGCGCCGGGCTGCTCCCGCCTGGTCCAGCGGACGGGCGGGGGGCTCGGCCCGGGGCTCCCGCGGAGCCGCCGCCAGGGGGCGCTGCCCGCACCAGGGGGATCAAAGGTAAACGCGGGGCTTAGTACCGAGGGGAGC
>NW_023305716.1:0-4488 GCF_011077185.1 Oxyura jamaicensis
GTTTCTAGAACCAATCTTAACAGATGCACTGTCAATGCTTAACAGTTCAGCCTCATGTGGAAGAATTGTGTATGAGGAAAAATGTATTGGCAGTAACAAACATCTCCCACTCGGACTCATGTCCAAGAAAAGTGTAGCAGCTTTGTCTCAAATTCCAGAATTGTGGTCCTTCACAGACTCCCTTTGCTAGGAATCTTGTTCCGTCCTCCTGAAGGGCTGGATTTCCAGTGACTTGAACCAGGACTGCTGGTCATGCTTTCCACTCAGGATTGCTGATTGGAATCTACTTTCTTAATATACCCATAATAAATTTTGCTGTTAGATCATGCTATCAGGACCAGTATATCATCTCTCTTAGGTTAGTTGCATGGTTTCAGGTTGTTTAGCTCTTTGCTGCTGTGTTGTCATTTCCCTCCCAGTCTCTGGCTTGCTTGGTTTAATAGGTAGGTTTTTCCTTGTAGAACTTCAGTAGGGACTGAGCGACTTTGTACTTCATCTGACAGCTCACCTCTGCAGCCTTGGAACATGTCACAACCTGGGCAAATTATGTAGACAGCCTAGAGACCAACACAGCTTCCTCCGACTGAGGAGTGCAACAGCTGCTGGGTGTTTACTGTAGCAATATAAGCACAAGGTGGAAAGTGCAAAACGTCTTTGTTTTCATTCATTGTGAAAACAGGGTTTCAGGGGGCTGCCTTTCTTTCCCATCTTCCTCTGGTGTTTGAGCACCAACAGCTGTTGACTAAAGGGCAAAGACATAATGAAAATTTTCAGGAGCACACTGTCCACCCCAGAAATACTTGGTGATCACATCAGAGGCTGGCTACGTGATGCTTACCCAGCATTCCCTACTTTTGTGGCAGGTTTTCTGTTTGTCGAAGATGCCTGGAGGTGTGTATGTCCATGTACTGCTCACTCCTATCCTACCCTTTTGGAGGGATTTTTGAAGGTTTTAGGGATAAGCTTAGCTCTTCTGTAGGCAGCCGTGTGTCAGGCCGTTCAGTCCATTTTCTTTCTGCCCTCACCATGTTCTCTGGAAACACAAGGGCTTCTTTCGTGCCAGAGTTTGGCAGGCTTATAGACAGGAGCAGCTCTACAGATTGCAGAGTCAAAGCAAGGATCTCAAACCTAGCTCTCCTGAACTGAGGAAGTTGTGCTGAGTGCCTGAATCAAGGGGTGTCTATGCAGTTTGTGCCAAATGCAATCCAAGACCCCTGGAGATCTCTCTTCTGGGAACAGCTGGATCTTGTACATTTCTACTTTATACCAACCAGGTTGGGAAACACTTTACCACTGTCTAGTGTGGGCAGAGCTGATTTGACTTGCTTTAATGGTGAACCCAGAGCCTTTGGCTGCTGTGGATGATGCTGGAAATTGACTAGCTATTGCTGATCTGGGAAGAGGGAAAAGTGGCTTCCTTTTCTCTGCATTTGTAGAGAACTCTGGGCTGCAGTTACAAATGACCATTGTCTTCAGCTACACCTTGTGATGTGGGGCCAGGGCAGTCTGCCAACAGGACATTATGGTGCTTGGGACATCCTGGGGACTGATGGCGCCATTCCTTTTCCATGTCCTCAGATCTTGCCGATGTGCAGCTTCCTCTGCCAGGTAGATAATGGCAGATTTTTGCACCACCTGTGGCTCCATGTCCTGCTAGAGCTGCAGGGCAAATGTGGACAGATGAGGTTGCTTTGCCCTAGGTGAGCTTCTCTGTGTGTTTCTGTGGAATCAGAGTGCTGGTTTGGGGTCAGTTTGAAGGGAAGGGCACTGTCCTTTTGTGTCCTTGATGGCACAGCACAAATCCACCTCTCTGTGATGCTGCTGAAGCATCCCTCTCCCTGTCATGAAATATTCATGCCTTTCTCAAAACAGGCTCCAGCACAGCAAATCTACATGTCCCTCCCCTCCCCTGCCCTCTTACACCCCGGCAATCTGTGCTGCAGAGAGGGTGGCTGTGGGCGCTGCTGTGAGATCAAGCCGGATCCAGGCAGCTGATCTCTGTGTCTTTGAGGAAGTAAACAGCATAAAAGAAGTGGAAAAACCCCCAGGAGGTGCTTTTGAGTATTAACCATGCAGGGAAGCACCAACAGAAGCAGAGTACAATGAGCAGTCTAAGCAGTCAAGGGAGAATAAGATCTAGAGAGCAGCAGGGATGAAGTAGTCCTTTGTGAAGCTGGGAAGATGGCTCCTAAACCTGGGAATCCTGCTGGAGCGCTCAGGCCCTGGTGCCATTGGATGGACAGGTTTGAGTCCATCTCATGCAAGTTACTCTGCTTCTCTGGCTTTCTTGAAAGCTTCCTTGATCTCACTGCATTTGTTCTGTGAAGTACGAGTCCTTGCTAGAATGTCATGGAGAAGTATTCTGTTTCCCCTGTGGGTAGAAAAGAATAAATCTTGAACCTTGGGAATTACTTCTCTTGGATTTTTACATTTGGGGCATTTTTGAGTCACCTCCTTGTTTACGGTTAATATGTCAGTCAGTGAAAGTAATGTACTGAATGAATTATAGAGAGGCTGCTCCAGTCAGAGGGAAGGTTCTGGGCTGGAAGCAAGGACTGGGAGTGGAGGCATCAAGACTCCCTCAGTAGCCTTCTGTGAGTGCTGTTGTGCAGTGGGAACCCTTGTTCCTCACAAGAGGACTCTGCTGTACGCAGAGCTCCCTGGGCAGGCACAAAGGGGAGGAAGAAACGTGGTACCTGTCAGACATACAGTGCAGGTATTATTTGAGTGGCCTGGTTGGGCTGGTGGATGCAAGTGGTTCATCCCTCCCTGCTTATCCCCTTGAAATTCTGATTTGCATTCCCTTTTCTTCCTCTGGATCCTGCTGTTACCATGGGAACTATGTTCACAGTTGCATTTCATTGGCTTCTGGAAAAACTCCTTTTTCTTTTTTCCCCTTTTCCACCTTGGACGTGAGGCTGTGGCGGTCAGAGGGTGGGGAAGCTTGCAAGGATTCTGATTACTGGGGCAGCAGCTAGAAGTAGGAATGGGGAAATGAGGCAAGACCTTTAGGGACTGCGGGAAGCAATTGTGCTTATGTGGTCTTTAGCTTGGTCTTTTCTGTGTCCTGCAGCTATGAAAGGGGTCGTGGACACCTCTTGTTCACACATCTGCCTGCTCAGCCAAGGGTCTCTCCTGCTTTGAGACCACTGTTGTCTGCAGTGGCCTGAAAGCCACCACCAGAGCGGTACATACTGTGCTCCTTGCTGTAGCTCACAGGTTTTCTTGCCTGTTTCTGTTGAGACCCAGCTAGTGTTGGGACTGCTGTATGGGTGAGAGAAGGTAAGGGAGGAGATGATGTTCCAGGCTCTTGTGCTGTCACCCTTTAGGCTGCCTTTTGCATTGTTCAAGAAGGTTGCGCTTTGGCCTGGTAGTTTGAGAGCATACACAGAAAGTTGCAACAACTGAGATGCTGCATCGTGATGAACTAGCACTTGTTGGCTCATGTGTTCCTTGTGTCACTGTGCGATGCACCTCAGTGTTTCCAAGTGCAGCATACTTGCTTGAACAGGGAGATTGCCTTTGAATGAAGAAAAAGCAGGGATGCAGTGCAGAGAGGTTCCTCAAGACTGTTTTTAAGAAGGTTTGACTTCTATTACTCTGTGCAGTGGGACTAGCAACGAGTCTCCTTGAGCCTCACATCCCTGGGCTCTGCTCTTGTTGCCTTCCTTGGCCTGCCTAGCTGCGCTGCCAGGAAGCCAATGGGGCTTTGGCAGCCCCTCCCTGACCCCAGCTCTTTCTGTCTGGACAGATCCTACCTTGATATTTGCACTGTAAAGCACCTCCAGCCTTTTGCCAGGCCAGCCCCTGTGTTTGGTGGGCTAGCGCTGCCAGACACAGCTCTCCTGCAAGCCTCTGCATTGCCTTCCATCTGGGAGAGGATCTTGGTGCTTGGTTCTCAATGCTCATGCTGTACAAAGGGCAGGTACCTGTTAGGCAGATATTAAAGAAGGGCTGCCTGTGCAGGAAGGGACAATTCTGATTGTTCCAGTGCCAGCTCTAAGCTACTGCTGCTCACTGGAATGGAGTGTTTGTTTAGCTCTTTGTATTATAGTGCAGGAATGAGGATGTATTGCGTGCTGCAGCAATTCAGCTCCTCACTTCTGTGTGTAGAAGTCAGAGCTCTCTTTTGTGTTTTTCATTGGAGCCCAGGTTTTTCCTTCTCGGAAATAGAACAGCCCCTTTCTGCCGCGCACACGCTGTTGCTGTGTCACCCGCAGCCCCGGAGCGCCGCATCTCCGCGCCAGCCGAGAGAAAAGCGAGCTCGGCACAGGGAGGCGGCGAGGGCTCTGCCCCCGCCCCGCTGCGGCGCCTCAGCGCTGGGTGCGGGAGGGCCCCGCCGCGCCTCGGGCGGTGCAGCTCGGCCCGGCCGCGGGAGCCCGGCTCGGAGCCGGCGGGAGGGCCCGGCCCCGCTAGCCGCCCTGCCCGGGGCCGCCCCCTACCGCACCCAGCGCTGAGGCGCCGCAGCGGGGCGGGGGCAGAGCCCTC
>NW_023305717.1:0-1217 GCF_011077185.1 Oxyura jamaicensis
GGGGGGCGTGGCTTACGCACGGGGCGTGGTTTATATGAGGGGGCGTGGCTTATATGAGGGGGTGGAGTCTTTACCTAAAGGGGCGTGGCTTCCAGGTGTAAGGAGGAGTGGACACGTAGAGGGGGTGTGGTTTGTGTGGGGGGCGTGGCTTGTGTAAAGGGCGTGGTTTTGCGTAGGGGGCGTGGCTTACAAATGGGGCATGGTTTATATGAGAGGGCGTGGTCTTTACCCAAAGGGGCGTGGCTTCCAGGTGGGAAGTACGGGCTGAAAGCCCATAGAAAATGGAAATGAGGGCGGGGCCAGAAACAGGGCGTGGCTTGTATGGGGGCGTGGTTTGCATGAGTGCGTGGCTTCGACATGGGGTGTGGTCTGCCGTGGGGGTGTGGCCAGCAGCCAAGGGGGTGGGGCTTCCCGGTGGGAGATACAGGCTGAAACCCCATGGAAAATAGAAAGGGGGGCGTGGCCATAGAACAGGGGGCGTGGCTTATCCGGGGCTGTGGTTTGTATGAGGGGGCGTGGCTTACCACGTGGGGGTGTGGTCGCTAGCCAAGGGGGCGGGGCTTCAAGGTGGGAAATCAAGGAATGAAATCCCACAGAAAGTGGAAAGGGGGGCGTGGCCAAAAAAACACAAGTGGGCGTGGTTGTAAAGGGGGCGTGGCCTTTATCAGATGGGGGTGTGGCTACAGCTTGAGAGCGTGGCTTAATTCATGGAGGTGTGGCCACTCAGGCATGGTTTGTTTGTAGGGGGCGTGGCCACTGTCCAGGGGGCGTGGTTTCCCTGAGGGGGGCGTGGCCTCGATGTGGATGTGGCCTTTGTGGGGGCGTGGCCACTGCCCAAGGAGGAGTGGCTTCCACCTCGGAGGTGGGGACTAATCCCCTATGGAGACCATGCACAGGGGTGTGGCCTAAACAGGGGTGTGGTCAACAGTGGGCGTGGTTTCCAGAGTCAGAGGGGCGTGGTCACTGAGCGGGGCGTGGCTTTGTGTGGGTGTGGCCACCCCCAAGTGGGCGTGGCTTCCACCTCCATAGAACCCCATGGAGGGAACACGAATGGGGGGGGTGGCCTTAACGGGGGGGGGCGTGCCCCCTTAGGGGGGGGGGGCCAGGGGGGGGGCGGGGCCTCGAGGAGGGGGGCTTTGTGTGGGCGTGTCCATCCTAAGTGGGCGTGGTCACCCCCAAGTGGGCGTGGCTTCCACCTCCATAGAACCCCATGGAGG
>NW_023305718.1:0-2605 GCF_011077185.1 Oxyura jamaicensis
TTGGCAGCCTGATCCACCTGCTGGTTGTTTTGATGTTCTTCAGTAGCCCGATTCTTGGGCACATGGGCATCTACATGGCGTACCTTTACAACCAGGTTCTCTACCCGGGCAGCAATATCTTGCCATAATGCAGCAGCCCAAATGGGTTTGCTCCTGCGCTGCCAGTTGTTCTGTTTCCATTGCTGTAACCACCCCCAAAGGGCATTTGCTACCATCCCCGAATCAGTGTATAGGTAGAGAACTGGCCACTTTTCTCGTTCAGCAATATCTAAAGCCAGCTGGATGGCTTTCACTTCTGCAAATTGACTCGATTCACCTTCTCCCTCAGCAGCTTCTGCAACTCGTCGTGTAGGACTCCATACAGTAGTTTTCCATCTCCGATGCTTTCCCACAATGCGACAGGACCCGTCAGTGAACAGGGCATATCTCTTCTCATTTTCTGGTAGCTTGTTGTACAGTGGAGCTTCCTCAGCACGGACCACCTCCTCCTCTGATGACATCCCAAAGTATTTGCCTTCTGGCCAGTCCATAATCACTTCCAAGATTCCCGGACGACTGGGGTTTCCTATTCGAGCCCGCTGAGTAATCAGTGCAACCCACTTGCTCCATGTAGCATCAGTTGCATGATGTGTAGAGGGGACCCTTCCTTTGAACATCCAGCCCAGTACTGGCAGTCGGGGTGCCAGGAGGAGCTGTGCTTCAGTACCGACCACTTCCAAAGCAGATCGAACTCCTTCATATGCTGCCAATATCTCCTTTTCGGTTGGAGTGTAGCAGGCCTCAGATCCTCTGTATCCCCGACTCCAAAACCCTAGGGGTCGACCTCGAGTTTCCCCAGGTTCTTTCTGCCAGAGGCTCCAGGTGGGGCCATTCTCCCCAGCTGCGGTGGAGAGCACATTCTTTACATCTGGTCCCGTTCGGACTGGCCCAAGGGCTACTGCATGAACTATTTCCTGCTTAATTTGTTCAAAAGCTTGTCGTTGCTCAGGGCCCCATTCAAAATCATTCTTCTTACGGGTTACTTGGTAAAGCGGGTTTACAATCAGACTGTAATTTGGAATGTGCATTCTCCAAAACCCCACAACACCTAGGAAAGTTTGTGTTTCCTTTTTGCTAGTTGGTGGAGACATAGCTGTTATTTTGTTGATCACATCCATTGGGATTTGACGACGTCCATCTTGCCATTTTATTCCTAAAAACTGGATCTCTCGTGCGGGTCCTTTAACTTTATTTTGTTTTATGGCAAAACCGGCCTTCAGAAGGATTTGGATTATTTTCTTCCCTTTCTCAAAAACTTCCTTTGCTGTGTTACCCCACACAATGATGTCATCGATGTACTGCAGGTGTTCAGGAGCTTCCCCCTGCTCCAGCGCAGACTGGATCAGTCCATGGCAAATTGTAGGGCTATGTTTCCACCCCTGGGGCAGCCAATTCCAAGTATATTGGACTCCCCTCCAAGTAAAGGCAAACTGTGGCCTGCACTCTGCTGCTAGAGGGATGGAGAAAAATGCATTAGCGATATCAATTGTGGCGTACCACTTGGCTGCCTTTGATTCCAGTTCGTACTGAAGTTCTAGCATGTCCGGCACTGCAGCACTCAGTGGTGGTGTGACCTCATTCAGGCCACGATAGTCCACGGTTAGTCTCCACTCACCATTAGACTTTCGCACTGGACATATGGGACTATTAAAAGGTGAATGAGTCTTGCTGATCACTACTTGGCTCTCCAGCTGACGAATAGCTCATGGATGGGAATCAGGGAGTCTCGGTCAGTGCGATATTGCCGCCGGTGCACAGTTGTAGTAGCAATTGGCACTTGTTGTTCTTCGACCCTCAGCAACCCCACAACAAAAGGGTCCTCTGAGAGACCGGGCAAGGTAGACAATTGTTCAATGCCCTCTGTCTCTAAGGCAGCTATGCCAAAAGCCCAGCGGAACCCTTTCGGGTCCTTAAAATATCTTTTTCTAAGATAGTCTATGCCAAGGATGCATGGAGCATCCGGGCCAGTCACAATACGGTGTTTTTGCCACTCATTCCCAGTTAGACTCAGTTCAGCTTCCAATACAGTTAATTGCTGGGATCCCCCCATCACTCCATAAATACTGATGGGCTCTGGCCCTGTATAGCTTGATGGCATTAGAGTACATTGTGCACCGGTGTCTACTAAAGCCTTATACTTCTGTGCGTCTGATGTGCCAGGCCATCGAATCCACACAGTCCAATAAACTCAATTGTCCCTTTCCTCCCCCTGGCTGGAGGCAGGGCCCCTCTAATCCTCGTCAGAATCTTCATTCCTGTGTTTAAAGGACTGCCTGCTGGAAGTTGGAGCAGCAAACTTTTCAGAGACCCCCTTTTTCCCAATTGTTTTCTTTTGCAACTCACGTACCCGTGCCTCTAGGGTTGCGGTGGATTTTCCATCCCATTTTCTCATGTCCTCTCCATGGTCATGTAGGTAAAACCACAGGATGGCACGAGGTGTGTATCCACCATATTGTCTTCCTTGCACGGATGAGCGCTTACCCCTAATAGCAGAGACATTGGTTTGTACAGGAGGGGAGGAAAATAATCTCTCTTCAAGGTGGTGGACCTTTTCAGAAAGTTTCTC
>NW_023305719.1:0-1264 GCF_011077185.1 Oxyura jamaicensis
CATGTTCCTCTGCATCCTGCAGGCGCTGTGCCAGCTTCTTCCTGGGAGGTGGTTAGCACATTTCCCAGTTAGTAAAAGAAGAGTAAATCTTACTTTGTGGCATTTGTCAACAGCGTGCTTAATCACTTCACAGTCTGTAGTCCAAATCCCTCCTCTTTTTTTTTCCTAAACCATACTTGTTCTCATTCTGCAGTTCTCTGATTCCTACATATTTTGTCCTTTTCATATTCTAATTCGCACACATTACAGGATGCATTTGCCTTCCTCCTGTCATTCCACCCCAGTCACAGCATTGGCTTTTTCCTGACAATATTACAGTGGTCTCCACAAATTTCTGTTATTACTTTCTGCCAGCCTTCTCTGCTTTCTCCACATACTTGGCCTCCTCCAGCTCCTCTGTGCGCTGAATAGCATCAGTCTCATATTTAGTTCTCCATTGGGCCACTTCGCTGTTGGCTTTGGACAGTGCACGCTGCAGTTCTCCCTTGGCTTCTTGCTCCTCCTCATATTGTTCCCTGAGCAAGTCACAGTCGTGGCGAGCAGACTGTAAGGCGTGGGCCAGGGCACTCTTAGCCTGAGGTGACATGAGTATTTGGACAATGAATGGAAATGTCCTGATTGAAATGTTTTTGGATATTGGTTTATTCTTCTATATGAAATGACAACAGTTCTGGGAAAAGGTCTGGGAATTTGCAAGAGGATTAATTAACACATAGCAGGGAACAGACAGCAAGGCTAACATGGGAAGGCTTGACCTGTACTAGCTAAGTATGTTTTTCCCCCATGGTATTTCTATAATCTCATAGGTGTCTGAAGAACCTCTTGGTCAGGAGGAATCCAATGGATAAAACAGAATTTGGAAAACCTCCTCACCTTTATCTCTTCTTCTAAGTGCCTCTTGAGTTCCTCAATCTGTTGGGTGAACGCCTGCTTGCCTCTTGATAGCTGAGAAATCAGAGCATCTTTCTCCTCCACCTGGTGTGAATATTCACCTGGGATAGTTTGCAGATACACCGGACTTTCATTTCTATTAATGACAGTGTTGTGGACAGCTGGGGCTTAGATAATATATTTTGCAGTGTTTACAGATACTTATGATCTTATTACATAAACTTCTCCTCACAGGACAGAGTGTATTGGACAGGCCATATGCCCTGAAGGCTCATTTCTACGCTAACTCCCTGTCATTGTTCATTTGCACACCAGAGATGTGAAAGTCTCACCTGATTCTGTCTGCAGACGAGCTCTTTGAGCATTGAGGTCA
>NW_023305720.1:0-1185 GCF_011077185.1 Oxyura jamaicensis
CAGGGGGATCCACAAATCCTCACGTGGTTTCATCCCATCCAGCTCACGTCTCTGTCCCTCCTGGCTAACCTTGCCCAGAGGCAGCTGTTCCCAAATTGTCATGGGGACAGCATTCTATTCTGTTTGTGAAGTCATCCCCGGAGGCGCCTTGCAATGACAACACAACACTCTCTGTTGCTAAGGCGGATGGCTCAGAAACCGTTGGAGAAGTACCGCTATCCCCAAATGGACTTGAATGAGAGGAGTTCAAGAATTGTTCTCTGCTACCAAACGTCTGTGGCGGGGGTGTGATCAATCTGTTCCTTAAGAAAGGATTACAGACAAAAAGAGCTGGATTCTGAGACGTTGAACTTGGAATGGGGGATGCGATCAGTAGATAGCACTTTGTCTCCACCACCCCTTCATGGTCCCTCTCTGCCCCTGCTCCCCGTGGGGTCCCTCCCATGGGATGCCGTCCTTCCCGATGTGAGCCTGCAGGGACTGCCCACAGGCAGCAGCTCTCCAGGAACTGCTCCCACATGGCTCCGTGCCATGGGCTCCATCCATCCCCCAGGAGCAAAGTGCTCCAGCACGGGTCCCCCACGGGCTGCAGTTCCCCCCAGACCCCCTGCTCCTGCGTGGGCTCCTCTGCGCAGGCTGCAGCTCCGGCTGGGGGCCTGCTCCTGCGAGGGCTCTCCATAGGCCACAGCCTCTTCCAGGCCACATCCACCTGCTCCAACCGGGGGCTCCTCCATGGGCTGCAGCGTGGAGATCGGCTCCATGTGGGACCCATGGGCTGTAGGGTGACAGCCTGCTCCAGCAGGGGCCTCTCCCTGCAGGGGAACTGCTGCTGTGGGCCTGGAGCACCTCCTGCCCTCCTGCTGCACTCCCCTGGGGGCTGCAGGGCTGCTTCTCTCTCCATTTCTCACTCCTCTCTCTCCCAGATGCTGTTGCCAGCAGGTTTTTTCCCTTCCTTCAACCTGCTCTCCCAGAAGCCCACCCAGCGTCACTCCCTGGCCCAGCTCTGGCCAGCAGCAGCTCCCTCTGGAGCCATCTGCAGCTTGCTCTGCTCTGACATGGGGCAGCTGCTGGGCTCTGCTCACAGAGGCCACCCCTGCAGACCACCCCCTGCTACCAAACCCTTGCCATGGAAACCCAGGAGTCCATGTGTGCAGTCAAATGCCTGGTGTTCCTTAGCTTCAGCTT
>NW_023305721.1:0-1209 GCF_011077185.1 Oxyura jamaicensis
GATGGGAAGCACCTCCCTTGGCAGCCAAGAGCTTCCATGGGGTGCATGAGCACCTTCCAGGCATCCTCCCAGGGGACATAAACATTTTCCTGGTGGACCCATGCATCTCCTCCTAACGTTCAACCATTTCACTCCAAATACTCTCCTCCACCAAAAAACCATGTCTTTGGCAAAGTCAAGAACCACGTAGAGCACTTCAGCATCTCCCCAGGGCAGCAAAGCACAGCTTTAAAGCACAGAAGTACCTCCCCTGTTTCATGCCAGGACCTCATTGGATGACCCAAGCATCTCCCACAGGAAAGAAGCATCTCCTTGGAGGACCCAAAACCTGCCCTGGAGAACAGGAACATCACCGTTGGGACCCATCCATCAAAACCCTCTCTGGAGAACAGGAACATCACCCGTTGGGACCCATCCTTCTCCATGAGGCACCCAAGTATCTCTCCAGGGGACACAGGCATCTGCCTGGAGGACCAACACACCTCCCCACAGGACTCCAGCATGTCACTGCAGCACCCAAGCATCTCCCCTGGGAATCCAAGCACCTCCTGAGGCACACAGACCTCTCCCCAGGTCTGCTTAGTGTCTGGCTGAGTCACCAGGTATCAACCCTGGAACAAGCAAGGTCCTCCTTTTAGAAAGCAAACCTGGCCTTGGGGCACACAAGCACCTCCCTGGATCAGCTCTGCAGAGGCTTGGAGGAGACAAAATCTCCCTGGGCACACCAGGATCTTCCCAGGGCACGCAAGCACCTCCCTGGAGCACCCTGGGATCTCGATTACAAGATCCCTTGGTTTCCCTGGGACATGCATGGGTTCTGCAGGAAGGTGCCTAGTGTCTAATGGAAGTGAAGATGCCTAGTGTCTAATGGAAGTGAAGAGCATGTCCAAGAAAATGTTTGGGTACTCCAGTGTGGTGCTTGCATGGCCTGGGGAGGTGCTGGAGTGCTCTGGGAGATGCGTGAGATCCCTGGAAATGCCTGGCTCCCTGGGTGAGCTGCCTGTGGGATCCAGGGAGGTGCATGAGCGCCCTGCTGAGATGCCTGGGGATGCAGGAAGCTGCGTGCCTGGACCTTCCATCTCCTCCGTGGGCAGTATCACCTCCTCCTCCTCCTCCACCAGCTCCCCCACCAGCTCCCCCACAACCACCACCACCACTACCACCACCACAAACTCCTCCTCCTCCTCCTCCTCCTCCTCCTCCTCCTCC
>NW_023305722.1:0-1068 GCF_011077185.1 Oxyura jamaicensis
GAAGCAGGATAGAGGGCTAAGAAGCCCTCAGCCCTTTTATACCTTTCTAAGAGAGCCTGCGGCATGTAACAGAGGTGGAAGCCCCAGATATTCATGCAATAGGGGTGACAACATTCGCTACACATGTGGCGATGCAAGGCAATTATATCCCTCCCCATCAGGGACAATGAGGCACAATTGTGCCCTGGGGAAAAGAGAGGTGATGGGAAGAACAGACTATGACACTCACCGGCATTAAAGGGAAGACAATGCTGAAGCTGACCTCACGGCACCAATAAAACCCAATTAATTCCTAGTCTCCCACGTGGATTGGGCTTCACTCACAATGCCAACACAGCCACTGCTCTTTGCTTGGCCTTCAGGTGAACTGGAGAGCAAGGAGTATGGCATGTCCCATGGGGCAGGGAGCGAAGGGCAATGGTTAGGGATGCTCCTCAGCTCCCAACCAAGTGCCTCGCAGATCTTTTCTGTACAGGGAGATGGTGAGTGTCTGCGAGCTACTGCAAGTGGGTGGGATGGTTTCATCCCTTTACCCAAAATTCTACCACCTCTGTTTACCAGCCTGTAAAAGGGAGGTAATGACAGGTGTGCTGGCTGTGCGCAGGGTAGCAAAGTGCTTCTTCGGCAAAATACCTCTGACTCTTCCACACACAGAACATTTGGGATTAGGAAGAAATCAGGGTTTATTTGTGTTCTGAGTTCAGCTGCAGCAGCGGCTGGCCTTTCATGTAGTTGCATGTCACTGTCTGTCCCTCCCATTAACTCGTGTTCCCAAGGGCACACTTGCGCCTCGATGTCCTCAGTGGAGAGGAATACAATTGCCCTGCACATCCACATTTGTCATGATTTTTGCTGGCTTTATTACACGAATATCTGAGGCTTATAATTGCATGAATATCTTGGGCATATAATTGCCCTGCATTCCCATGTATGTCATGAAGGGAGTCAGCTTTATTGCATGAATATCTGGGGCTTCCACCTATGTTTGATGCCAGGGCTGTCTTAGAAAGGTATAAAAGGACTGAGGGCTTTGCAGCCTTCTATCCTGCTTCCTCCACTTGTCTCTAA
>NW_023305723.1:0-2008 GCF_011077185.1 Oxyura jamaicensis
CCCCATCCCATCCCATCCCCACCCCATCCCCATCCCATCCCCCCCACCCCCTCCCCACCCGTGCCGCCCCCACTCACGGCCCGCAGGGCGCTCAGCAGCTGTGAGTAGGAGAAGATGATGAGGGACAGGGGCACGACGAAGCAGAAGATGAAGAGGAACCAGGTGTAGTACTCGCTGCGGTACTTGGTGCCCACCGTGTACCAGTCGGGGCCGCACGAGCACTGCAGGCCCTCGGGCAGGTACCTGAGGGGAGGCGGCGCGGCTCCATGGCACCGTGCGGCACCCCCCGGCACCCCCCGGCGCCCCACGGTGCCCCACGGCATCCCCTTGATCCCCACGGCACCCCCATGATACCCCCTGACACCACACAGCTCCCCGTGTAACCCCACGGCGCCCCACCGTCGCCCACGGTGCCCCATGGCACTGCCGTGTGGCTTGGCACCCTCGTGGCACCCCCACGGGACCCCCATAGGACACCCCACAGCACCTGCCTGGCATCCCCATGGGACCTTGCGTGGCACCCCAAGATATCCCAAGACACCCCATGGCACCTGATGGCACCCTAATGGCACCCCACGGTACCCAATAGCGTGCCAAGACACCCCATGACATGTGATGGCACTCAGTAGCACCCCAAGACACCCCAAGACACCCCAAGACACCCCATGACACCCAATGGCACCCCAAGGTAACCCATTATGCCTGATGGCACCCGATGGCACCCAATGGCACCCCAAGACACCCTGTGACACCCAGTGGCACCCCAAGACACTCCATGACACCCAATGGCACCCCAAGGCAACCCATGACACTTGATTGCACCTAGTGGCACCCCAAGACACCCTGTGGCATCCCATGACACCCGATGGCACCCGATGGCACCCAAGACACCTGATGGCACCTGATGGCACCCAATGGCACCCCAAGACACCCCATGACACCCAATGGCACCCCAAGGCAACCCATGATGCCTGATGGCACCTAATGGCACCCTAAGACACCCCATGACACCCAGTGGCACCCCAAGACACCCCATGACACCCAGTGGCACCCAATGGCACCTGATGGCACCCAAGACACTTGATGGCACCCAATGGCACCCAAGACACCTGATGGCACCCAATGGCACCCAATGTCACCATCCCATCCCGTCCCGTCCCCTCCCGCCCCGTGGCACCGACCTGCTCCACCCGAAGAAAGGCGGCAAGCCGACGCTGACGCCGATGGCCCAGGTGGCCGCCACCACCATCAGGGCGTGCTTGGAGCTGAAGCGGAAGTTGCCGAAGGGCTTGCAGATGACGATGTAGCGCTCGAAGGCCAGGAAGGCCAGGGACCAGCCCGTCACCAGCCCTGCGGCACAGGCGGCGGCATCAGCGCGGCGGCCCCGCCGGCCCCGCGCCCCGCCGCGCCGCCCCTACCTCCGGTGGTGCCCACGAAGGCCTCGAGGGCGCAGACGTGCTTCCCGAAGACGAAGTAGCCCTGCCAGCTGGCCACGAAGACGACGAAGACGCTGAAGATGCAGGAGACGAAGCCGCTGAAGGAGATGTTGACCAGGATGTAGTTGAGCGGCTGCCGCAGCTTCTTGTAGCGCACGGTGACCAGCAGCACCACCGTGTTGAGCGGCGTGCCCACGGCGAAGACGAAGCCCATGAAGGCCGTCTGCAGGTAGAAGGCCCAGGGGGGCGCGATGTGGTACTGGGGCCCGTCCCACGGCCCCGGCGCCGTGCCGTTGGCGAAGAGGTAGAATTCCTCCTCCTCCGACATGACGGCGGCGGGCTGGGGATGAGGGGTGGGGAAGGGGGGGGTGGGAGAAACGGGACCGGCGGCGGGACCCCCCCCCCGCCCCCGGCGCGGCCCTCATATAGCCCCGTGGCCCCAAGCCGCTTAGCGGCTCAGGGGGGGATCAGGGCCCTCATCCCCCCAAACTTGGGGATTAGGGGCGCTAAGCCCCCGCGCTCAGCCTAATCGCCGCGCTAAGCCGATTGAGGAGCCCCCCCCCCCATAAACC
>NW_023305724.1:0-2599 GCF_011077185.1 Oxyura jamaicensis
CTGCGGCAGTGGCTATTAAAGCAAGAGAGCAATTACCACCGGCACTGTTAATTACTAATCAGCGTGGTGGGGACGGAACCGGGGCACTGTGCGTGCGGAGGCATTTTCCTTTACTCGGGGCGCCCCGGCTCGCTCGCTGTCTTCCCCGTGGGCGCAGCAGCGTGCTGCTCATTCCTGCATCCCCGCGATTTCACAGCATCCCCGCAGCCGGGTGTTAATGAGATTAGAGCCCAGCTTTAAGATGTCTCTCTCCATCCTTCGCCATCCAATTACACAGCCCGCATGGTATCTGATTGCCCGCGAGAGGGGAGGAACGGTGGCTGGCTGGGACAGGAGGATGCAGCTGGTCTTTCTGGGTATCAGCCCCGCCGTGCCGAGTGGTTTTCTTTCTTTTCTTTCTTTCTTTCAGTTTTTTTTTTCTCCCCCCTTGGCTTTGAGCTGCCTCGTTTGGCTTTTTCATCGCTCCCCGACGTGGCGGCTGGGCAGAATTTGTTTAAATTAACTGCTTGAATGGCAGCGTTTGTGTGTGTTGGTGGGGGGGAGCTCAGACAGCACCAGAATGGATGAGGGGGATTAAAGGTGCCTAATGGCTTCCAGATGGGCATCCCGGACTGGGAAACAGCCTCGCAACCCCAACCCCAGCTGGGGGCGAGGCGGCCGGGGCTGGGAGCTGCGATGCTGCGGCAAGCGGCCGCTCTGAGCTTGTGCCTGCGGGGACAGGGTCCCCTGGGCTGCTGGCTGCCTCTCGGTGCCCGGGGCCAGCCTGCAGACACGCCAGGAGCCTTTCAGAGGTCACCAGGCTCCGGGCACGCCGGGCTGGGGATAAACACAGCGTGCAGGTCTGGCTTTTGGAGGTGCCACAGCTCCGTGGTGAGCTGACAGTGCAAATACAACACCGAAGCAGCAGTTTCTGCTCGGTTGTAACATGAGGAATGACGATATTTAGTCCTTTGCACCCCCACCTGGGCTCTGGGGGCACCTTGGGGCTCAGTCACCCCGGTTGCAACGCCGGGATGTGAAGCACGTCGGTCACAGAAGAGATCAGGTGTGCGCCGGCGAAGGGCAGCGCTAAGTGGGCTGCTGGGGAGCGGTGTCACCAGTGGGGACCCCCAGGGCCAGGGGCAGGGGCATTGCTTCTGGGTTTTATTTACGGCTGAGAGCTGTGACACAATCTCCTGGCTGCTGGGGATCCCTCCCGTGCCGTGGGATGGCTCACAGCAGGGCTTGAGCTTCTTAGGGGAGCAGGCTGCGGAAGAGCCCCTCGGGGTTAGGGGAAGGAGCCCCGAGGGGTACTTTCTGCCGACACGCCGTCTGCCCCCCATCCCGGCCCAGGCCAGGTCCCCTGCCTCTGGTTTCCTTCTACAAATATTGAGAGAATAAACAGCGCGGTGGCGAGGGGACGTTCCCGCGTCCCAGCCACACAAGCTCCTCTCCGCAGAGCCCCGCAGGTGGTGACCCCGCATTCCTCAGCCCGAGGGCTGACCGGAGAGAAAGCAAATACTGGCTCCGCCGGGGGCCTCCCCAGCACACGCTGCCCGAGAAAAGGGGCTGGAGGGGCGGAAAGATCCCCAGCCCTGGTGGGGATGCACAAACCCGGCTCTTTCCTGGAGTGGCACGAGGTCCCCGGGCCTGGTGTGACCCTGCCCAGGAGCTGTGCCCGGGGGGCACACAGCTCTGTGCATCAGGCACTTTGCCACCCCGGTGGTGACAGCGCCGTGGAGAGCGGCAGCGCGTCCCCGCCACGCGGAGCTGCCTCCAGCGCGACACCGATCCCAGCTACAGCAACGGCATGGGCGGCAATCAGGGAGGAATTAAGGGATAATTAATGCCAATCCACATGGAAAATTGCTCTCGTCAAACAAACCCGATATCATTTTTTTTTGATGAGCTGACAAATTGGGTTGATAAGTAGCGACTGCGCTGACATGATATACCGAGACTTCTGCAAGTCATTTTACTCTTGCCTGAAGGATATTGCGATGAAAACATTAATATTCTGCAAAATCAGTGTAGCATCTCTGACAACGTGATTCACTGGCAGACTTCACGGGGAAATCGCGGCGGTGGCATCGCTGGCGGGGTGTTGGGGGGCTCTGCTCCTGCCCCTCCATAATTCCTGGGTGGCAAAACTGATTTTTGCCAACACTTTGGCTGCTCCTTGCCTCCGTTTCTCGCACCGTGCCTGCGTGCAGGCACAAGGTGAGCGCTGCGTGAGCGATGCAGCTGGGGAAGAAGCCACCTGCAGTGACACGGAGCGGGATATTGTGGCTCGGTGTGGAAGGAAAGGCGTGCTGATAGGGGAAGGGAGCGAGGCTGGGGCTGCCGCTGGGATGCGGGTCCCGCGGAGCAGCTGGGGGCACGCGGCTCCCCCGAAACACCTGCGCTGGCTAACAGCAGCACGCGAGGGCTCGCATCTGGGAAATAAATGTAGGTCACGGCTACGAGACCGCCAACGGCGTCCGCGGACGTGGTTACACCGAACAGGACTTAGCAGGCAGCTCGCAGCCCGCTCGTTGCCACGCGGGGACCCGGCGCTGCAGCTCAGGGGGCGAGGATGAGCAGGGCAGGGCTGGGGGTCGCGTGCAGGAGGGCCCCCCCC
>NW_023305725.1:0-1281 GCF_011077185.1 Oxyura jamaicensis
AGCCCCCCCGCGCCCCCACCTGCTTGCCCAGCAGCACCAGGTCGGCGTTGTTGCTCTTGGCCAGCGCCGCCAGCACGGTGGCCACCTCCCGCGGCCCCACCTGCGCCCCCGCGGGCACCTGGGCCAGCACTGCCCGGTCGGCGCCCATGGCCAGCGCCGTGCGCAGCGTCTCCTGCGGGGACGGGGCCGGGCTCAGCGCCGGAGGGGGGGGACATTGGGGACCGGGGTGGGGACACGACACGGGGCCACGGGGACGTCCTCACCTGGTTGGCGGGCGGCCCCACGCTGACAGCGACGACCTCGGCAGCCGCCCCGCGCTCCTTCAGCCGCACGGCCTCCTCCAGCGCGATCTCGCAGAAGGGGTTGAGCGAGTGCTTCACCCCCTCCGTCTGCACCCCCTGCCCGCCCGGCAGCACCCGCACCTGCGGCGGGGGAGCGGCGGCCGTGGGGCCGGGGCCTTGGGCCTAGGGGCCTGGGCCCGAAGCTTGAGGCCTCGACCTGAGGCCTAGACACAAGGCCTGAGGCCTAGAGACGCAACCTGGGGCCTACACTCGAGGCCTGAGGCCTTGACCTGGAGCCCGAGGCCTGCAGCCAAGGCCTGAGCCCTAAGCCCAAGGCCTAGACACGAGGCCTGAGGCCTAAATTCGAGGCCTGAGCCCTCGACCTGCGGCCTGAGGCCTTGTTGCGAAGCCCAGGCGCAAAGCCCAAGCCCTAGACACGAAACCGGGGCCGTAAACCCGCGGCCTGAGGCCTAGACACAACCCGAGGCCTTGACCTGAAGCCTGAGGCCTCAACTCGGGGCCCAAGGCCCAGACGTGAAACCTGAGGCCTAAGCCCAAGGCCTGCGGCCTACGCACAGAGCCTGAGGCCCAGTCCCAAGGCCCGAGGCCCCAACCTGCGGCCTAGCCCCGAGGCCTGCGGCCCAGCCACGGTCCGTCCCCCAACCGCGTCCCCCCGCCGCCTTCCCCCGGCGCTGCCGTTCCCCCCCGGCCCCGTTCCGCACCTTGACGGCAAAGTCGATGACCCGCTTCACCCCCACCAGCACCCGCAGCGGCGCCATTGCTGCTCTTGCCCCGCCCCCCGGCCTCGCCGCGGCCCAATCGGGGCCGGAGGGGGGCGGGGCGCCCCCGGCACGTGACAAGGGACGGGAGGAGGGCGGCGGGGTCACGGCCCCGGGGGGAGGGGAAGGAGCCCAATCCGGTTCCACCCTCATATTGGTCCCCCTCGAAACGTGCGCCCTCAACTTGGTTCCGCCCACATTTGGTTCTGCCCACATTTGGG
>NW_023305726.1:0-1230 GCF_011077185.1 Oxyura jamaicensis
CCCCCCCCCCCCCCGGGGTAAAAAGGGGTAACAAGAGCCCGGAACTGCCCCCTCCCCGTGCGCCGCCCAATCAGCGGCCTCGTCTCATCGATGCTGCCGCAGGAGGAGCCCTCCCATTGGCTGCTCGCGGCGCGCCCCCCACCCCGGGCTGTGCCGCCCGCGCTGATTGGCCGCTCGCCGGGGCCTCGTGGCCAATCGCGCGGCGCCGTCGCGGTGCCCCGCCCGCAGGGGGCGCCGCGGAGAGGGAGGGGAGCGCCAGGGCGCAGCGAGCCAATCAGCGGCGCCGTTACAAAATGAATGGGCCGAGCAGACCAATCGGGGCCCGCCTCTCACCCCCGCCGCGGCCCAGGGGGGATAGAGACCCCCGCGATGTAACGCGGCTCCCCACGGGCCCCCCGCGAGGGCCGCAGCCAATGGGAGCGGCCGTTACAGCTGAGGGGGGCCGAGGCGGCGGCGGCCGCAATTTCGCGGAGCCGGGGCCGGGCCCCGGGGGCCGCCGCGCGGTACCTGCACGTCCTCGTTGCGCAGCTCGTCGATGAGGACGGCGATGGGGTAGAGCGAGTCATCGCCGTCCGCCGCCGCCATCTTCGCCGCCGCCCCGGCTCTGCGGGGCCGCACGGGGCCGCCCGCGCCGCCTTCGCAGGGGCCTCCCGCGCTCCCATTGGCCGACGCCGGGCCTGGTCCCGCCCCCCGGCTCTCCCCATTGGCTGGGCCGCCCGCCCGTCGCTCGGCTCCCCCTCCCGCCGCTAGCCCCGCCCCCTGCGGCCCGCCGCGCGTTCTGATTGGTCCTCGCGGATTGAGCGACGGGTGGCAGGGGGCGGGGCGCGGTGTTGCCAGGCAACGCGGGGCCGCCGCTCCGCTCCCGTCTCCAGGGCGACGGCGTCGTCGCGGCTTTACGCGGGGCGGTGACGTCACCCGCTCCCCGGCGGTGACGTCACTCCGGCGATGACGTCACGGCCTCTCAGGGAGCAAAGCTCTCCCCGGCGGGGGGACTGATGACGTCATAATCACCAGGGATTGACGATGACGCCACTGCGGAGAAGCCGCGCAGGGTCCCAGGAGGGGAAGTGGTGACGTCAGAAGCCCCTGTGACGTCATAGTGTCGTCAGAGCCCTCCCCCCCGCCGGGGTCCCCTCTGACGTCACCGGGGGGGGGAATCCCGCAGCGGGAGGGGCGTGGCCGCCGCCGGAGCCCCGCCCCCGCACCCCGCCGCCATTGGCCGCCGCCCGG
>NW_023305727.1:0-3024 GCF_011077185.1 Oxyura jamaicensis
GCCCAGCCCGGCCGCTGGAGGCCAGCGTGAAGCCGTGGCGAATCTGCCGCCGGCCGGCTCCGCCTCGCGGGGACCCCGCGGTGAGGGCCCGCGGCCGGCGGGGGGCGGCCCCGGGGGGCGGCAGCGGTCCCGCAGCGCCGCGGTGCTTCGGGCTTCCCGCGGGGCCGGGCCGCGGGTCCCGGGAACGCGGGGCCGGCGAGGAGCGGAGCGGCTGCGGGACGGGAGTGGCGGGGAGATGGCAGCGCGGTGGTAGCGGCTGGGCGGGCAGAGCCCCCCCCGCGCCCCCTTCGTGCGGGCGGAGGCGCCGGGGGCAGCGCCGTGCCGGGGGCAGCCCCCGAGGGGTCCCCGGCCGCCTGCCATGGCCGTGCCCATCGCGGTGCTGGACTGCGACCTGCTGCTGTACGGCCGCGGGCACCGCACGCTGGACAGGTTCAAGCTGGAGGATGTCACGGACGAGTACCTGGTGTCCACGTACGGCTTTCCCCGCCAGTTCATCTACTACCTGGTGGAGCTGCTGGGAGCCAGCCTCTCGCGCCCCACGCAGCGCTCCAGGGCCATCAGCCCGGAGACGCAGATCCTCGCCGCGCTGGGTTTCTACACCTCCGGCTCCTTCCAGACCCGCATGGGGGACGCCATTGGCATCAGCCAGGCCTCCATGAGCCGCTGCGTCGCCAACGTCACCGAGGCGCTGGTGGAAAGAGCCTCGCAGTTTATTCGCTTTCCTGAGGATGAAGCCACGGTGCAGAGCCTGAAGGATGACTTCTACGGGCTGGCGGGCATGCCGGGGGTGCTGGGGGTGGTTGACTGCACCCACGTGGCCATCAAAGCGCCGAACGCTGAGGACCTGTCCTACGTGAACCGAAAGGGCCTCCACTCCCTGAACTGCCTGATGGTGTGTGACGCCAGAGGAGTCCTGCTGAGTGCAGAAACGCACTGGCCAGGCAGCCTGCCTGACTGCACCGTCTTGCAGCAGGCAGCCCTTACAAGCCAGTTCGAAAATGAGCTACATAAAGACGGCTGGCTACTCGGTAAGTCAGTTTTTCCTCATTCCTTCCTGTGGAATGGCTCTGTCCGTGTTGGCTCCTCTTCGAGTCGAGAGCCTCTTGATGATAAGTTCGCCTCAGGCGATAAGTTCAGTTCCGATTGCTTTCCTGCAAATTCCTTGAGACCTGAGATTCAGTTTGGAATGTCCTCCTCTTGGAAGTCCAGAACAATAACTTGCAATCTGTGTTTTATATACTCCAATCATTGTATATATTAATCTGTATTCATATTGAAATTTGTATTGATTTGTATAATTTAATTTGCATTTGACCTTTTCAGAATTCTACTCCTTTCTAAGATGAATGATGCAATTTTTGATGCTGCGTATGCTCTTAGTCCAGTTGCTTTACGTTCACTGTATTGCACAGTAAATGGATTCTCTTAGAACCATTCCACATACTTCAAGGATTTCCTGGTGTAAAAGGGGATGTCTTTACTTCGTTATGTGCCACATTTGTAAACCAGTTATTGTTGCTCTTTCATGTTCTCTATTTTAGCCTGAGAGAAAAGTTACTCTGTATCTACGCTACCAGAAAACCTGGGGCAAAGAGCTGAAACCCTGAGGTGGTTAACTGTAAGTCTGTAACCCGTCTCCCTTCTTTTCACTGCCAACAGGTGACAGCTCCTTCTTTCTGCGAACCTGGCTGATGACCCCTCTGCACATCCCCGAGACACCCGCAGAATACCGCTACAACATGGCACACTCCGCCACCCACAACGTCATTGAGCGGACGTTCAGAACCATTCGATCGCGCTTCCGCTGCCTGGATGGGTCCAAAGGCACCCTGCAGTATTCCCCAGAGAAATCCAGCCACATCATTCTGGCCTGCTGCGTGCTTCATAACATCTCCCTGGAACACGGGCTGGACGTGTGGTCATCCCCGGCCACGGGACACGTGGAGCAGCCTGAAGAGGAGTATGAGCAGATGGAATCGATGGACTCGGAAGCCTGTCGTATTCGTCAGGAGCTTCTACTTACTCACTTTAGCTAGTGTTGTGACAGCAGGAAGGTTCATCTGAGAAGATAGAAAGAGCAGCTGTGTCCCTCTTCTTAAGTTTGTAAAGACTATGCGGGTGTGGGACGAGGAGAAATTCTATTCACTTCATTTCAGGGGGTACTATGAGCTTCTCTTGATCTCCTCATAGGTGTCATTTAATTGCTAAATTTTTACTGTTACTGATGCTTATAGACTCCCCTCTCGCCTGATTTAGGGAACAATGACTGTAATGTGAGATCAGTGGAGAAACTTGGGACGTTGTCTTTGATAACAATGGAAAATCTGTAAGCCTCGCGCTATTTTACAAAGCAACAATTTTATGCCTCTTTGTAACCCAAATCACAGTTGATTTTTAAACAGCTTTTCACACAAATTAAACTTCCATGTGGAGCCACGTCTGCCCTGTGCCGATGAGCAGCGAGGTGTACAAGGATTGCACTTTTGGTGTGCGGGGATAAATTCTCGCTCAGTGCCACTGCAGTCCTGCACGCTTCACAAACCCCGGCGGTTCCTGACAGCTGCGTTCTGCGGGGAGCCGGGCTTCGTGTGGTAGTGTGCGCACACACCTAGGAGGTGAGGGGGTGGATGAGAGCCTTCTTTCCCAAACAGGCTGGAGAAGGAGCTAAGCTGGGACCGACTCTGTCAAGGAACGGGGGCTGCTGGGCTGAGCCTGGGCCTCGCGAGGGGTCTGTCAGCGCCGCTCGGCTGGTTGGGTGCCGCCGGGGCAGTGCCCGGCGCTGGCCGGCTCACAGGGAGGGGTCACCCGCAGAAGTTCTCCCCTCAGCGGAGAGCGGAGACCCGGCAGGGCGCGGGCTGGGGGCTGAAGGGAGGCCGCAGGCGGCCGCAGCTGGCGCAGGGCTCGGTGCCGCTCCGCGCTCGACTGGCCGCGCCTGCCGGCTGGGCCGGCCGCGGGGGGGCAGCGGCGGCCCGCAGGCGCTCGGCGCTCGTCTGGCGCGGGCTGCCGCCGCCGCTCTACCTTCGG
>NW_023305728.1:0-1023 GCF_011077185.1 Oxyura jamaicensis
GGGACAGGGACGGGGACAGGGGACAGGGACGGGGACAGGGGACAGGGGACAGGGACAGGGACGGGGACAGGGGACAGGGACGGGGACAGGGGACAGGGACGGGGACAGGGGACCGGGGACGGGGTCAGGGAGAGGGACGGGGACAGGGGACGGGACAGGGATACAATCAGGGGATGGGGACAGGGGACCAGGACAGGGACAGGGACAGGGAGAGGGGGAGAGGAGAGGAGACGGGATGGGGAGAGGGGACGGGGGACGCCGTCAGGGGACCGGGACGGGGACAGGGGACAGGGAGAGGGGAGAGGGGATGGGGAGAGGGGACGGGGATGGGGACAGGGGACAGGGAGAGGGGACAGGGACAGGACAGGGATACAATCAGGGGATGGGGACAGGGGACGGGGGACACCGTCAGGGGACCGGGACGGGGACAGAGAGAGGGGACAGGGACAGGGGATGCCGTCAGGGGACAGGGGCAGGGACAGGGGACAGGCAGAGGGGACGCTGTCAGGGGACGGGGACAGCCGGGGGACAGGGGACAGGGGACGGGGGACACCATCAGGGGACGGGGACAGCCAGGGGACAGGGGACAGGGATACAGTCAGAGGACGGAGACAGGGGGCAGGGACACCAACAGGGAACGGGGACAGCCACGGGACAGGGGACAGGGATGGGGACACCGTGAGGGGACGGGGACAGGGTCAGGGGATGGGGACAGGGACAGGAGATGGTGACACGGTCAGGGGACAGGGGATGGGGACAGGGGACACGGTCAGGGGACAGGGACACCATCAGGGGAGAGGAACACTGTCAGGGGATGGGGACAGGGACAGGGGATGGGGACAGGGACAGGGGATGGGGACAGGGACACAGGGGACGGGGACACGTTGGGGGACACGGGGGGGGTACGGGGACACCATCGGGGGAGCGGAACACGGTCAGGGGATGGGGACAGGGACAGGGGATGGGGACAGGGACAGGGGATGGGGACAGGGACACAGGGGACGGGGACACGTTGGGGGACAC
>NW_023305729.1:0-2099 GCF_011077185.1 Oxyura jamaicensis
ACACAACCGTTGCACACACACACTCTTTGCACACACACGCAACCATTACACATGCACCCTTTGCACACGCACACCTTGCACACGCACTCTGCACACGCACACCCTTTGCACACGCACATGCAACCATTGCACGTGCACCCTTTGCACACACACCCCCTCTGCACACACATCCTTTGTACATGCACATGCAACCGTTGCACACACACCCTTTGCACACACACGTGAAACCCTTGCACATACACCTTTTGCACACACACACCCTTTGCAGACGCACCCCCTCTGCACACACACCCTTTGCACACACACCCTTTGCACACACACATGCAACCCTTGCACATGCACACCTTGCACACACACCCCCTCTGCACACGCACCCTTTGCACACACACCTTGAACACACGCAACCCTTGCACATGCACCTTTTGCACACACACCCCCCCTTGCACACGCACACCTTTTTTACAGGCACACTTTGCACACGCACCCTTTGCACACACATGCAACCCTTGCGCACGCACCCTTTGCACACACGCACCCAACTCTTTGCACACGCACACACAACCCTTGCACACGCACCCTTTGCACACGCACACCCTTTACACACGCACACTGCACACGCACCCCTTGCAAGTTTTGCACGCACACCCCTCGCAAGCAGGGGCACCCCCCCTTGTGTGTCCACCTCCTGCTCGTGCATTTTACACACCCAGCCCTTGCACACCCGCCCCTTGCACGTGCAGCCGTTGCACACTCGCTCCTCGCATGCACGCCCCATGCACCATTGCCCCTTGCACGCGCCTGTTTTGCACGTGCACCATTGCACGCGCGCCCCGTGCATTTTGCACACCCAACCCTTGCACTCCCACCCCGTGCACAGACACCTTGCACGTGCAGCCGTTGTACACACGCCCCGTGCCCAGCCCCCTCTGCACGTGCAAGCACTGCGCACACCCACCTTTGCACACACACCCCGTGCACAGGCGGCCTTGCACGTGCACCCCTTGCACACCCACCCCGTGCACAAGCACCCCTTGCACCTGCCAGGTTTGCACACCCACCCCTTGCCAGCAGGTGCGCCCCTTACACGCCCACCCCCTGCACATGCAGTTTGCCCACGCGTCCTTGCACACTCCCCCCTTGCCCACGCATGCTTTGCACGTACACCCCTTGCACGCCCACCCTGTGCACACTCACCTCTTGCACACCCCACCCCGTGCACAGACACCCCGTGCACGCCCACCCTGTGCACACTTACCCTTTGCACACCCACCCAGTGCGTACTCACCCCGTGCACAGCCACCTCTTGCACACTCAGCCTTGCACAAACACTCCTTGCACACCCACCCAGTGCGCACTTGCCCCTTGCACACTCGCCCCTTGCACATTCACCCACGCACAAACTCCCCTTGCACACTCACCCCGTGCACACTCACCTCTTGCACACTCACCTCTTGCACAAACACCTCTTGCACAAACACCCCTCGCACACCCACACCGTGCACACTCACCCGAAGCACACTCACGCCATGCACCCCCACCTGTTGCACACTCACCCATGCACAAACACCCCTTGCACACCTGCTCTATGCACACTCAGCCTTGCACAAACACCCCTTGCACACCCACCCAGTGCACTCTCACCCTTGCACACTCACACTTTTCACACCCACCCATGCACAAACACCCCTTGCACACCCACCCTATGCACACTTGCCCCGTGCACACCCACCCCGTGCACACTTGCCCCTTGCACACTCACACTGTTCACACCCAGCCATGCACAAACACCCCTTGCACACCCACCCTCTGCACACTCAACCTCTTGCACACCCCAGCCCATGCACAGACACCCCGTGCACAGACACCCCTTGCACACCCACCCAGTTCACACTGCCCCTTGCACACTCACCCCTTGCACACTTGCCCCGTGCACACCCACCCCGTGCACACTCAGCCCTTGCATGCCCACCCCTTGCACGCCCACCCTTGCACACTCACCCCTTGCACACCCGCCCAGTGCACACTTGCCCCTTGCACGCCCACCCCTCACACCCCCCCTTGCCCCCCCCGTGCACTCTCACCCTTGCCCCCCCACCCCC
>NW_023305730.1:0-1209 GCF_011077185.1 Oxyura jamaicensis
CCCCTCCCCTCTCCTCTCCTCTCCTCTCCTCTCCGGGTGCCCACCCCACAACTGGGTGCCCACAGGGTGATGCCCACCCTGTCCCACTGACACCCGACCCACACCAGGACCACCCCAAGGCTCCCACCCCGCGACACCTCTCCTCTCGGGGTGCCCACCCCATCCCCGAGCCCCGACCCCGTCCAGCCTCACCCGTCTTGCCCATGGGGCAGGCGCAGTAGAAGGAGGCGACGCGGTCGTGGCAGGTGGCGCCGTGGAAGCAGACGGCGGTGGCGCAGTCGTCGATGTTGTCGGCGCAGCTCTCGCCCGTCCAGCCGTTGACGCAGACGCAGACGTGGGAGCCCGGCGAGTTGAAGCAGGTCCCCCCGTTGTGGCAGGCGTTGGGCTGCAGCTGGCACTCGTCCACATCCTCGGTGCAGAACTGGCCTGAGGGGGGGGGAAAAGGGTGAGAAGGGGGGGGGGCGAAAGGGCGAGGAGGGGGGTGAAAGGGTGAGGAGGGGGGTGAAAGGGCGAGGAAGGGGTTAAAACGGCGAGGAAGGGCGATGAAGGGGTCAAAATGGTGAGGAAAGAGTTAAAAGGGGGGGTAAAAAAGGTGGGGGGGTGAAAGGGCGAGGAGGGGGTTAAAATGGCAAGGAAGGGGTCAAAATGGTGAGGAAAGAGTTAAAGGGGGGGGTGAAAGGGTGAGGAGGGGGGTGAAAGGGCGAGGAGGGGGTTAAAACGGCGAGGAAGGGGTTAAAACGGTGAGGAAGGGGTTAAAACGTGGGGGGAGCGCAACGAAGGGGTCAAAATGGTGAGGAAAGAGTTAAAAGGGGTAAAAAAGGTGTGGGGTGAAAGGGCGAGGAGGGGGGTTAAAATGGCAAGGAAGGGGTTAAAACGGCAAGGAAGGGGTTAAAACGTGGGGGGAGGGCGAGGAAGGGGTCAAAATGGTGAGGAAAGGGTTAAAAGGGGGGGTAAAAAAAGGTGGGGGGGTGAAAGGGCAAGGATGGGGGGTGAAAGGGTGAGGAAGGGGCTAAAATGGCAAGGAAGGGGTTAAAACGTGGGGGAGGGCGAGGAAGGGGTTAAATGGCGAGGAAGGGGTTAAAGGGGGGGTAAAAAAGGTGGGGGGTGAAAGGGTGGGGGGGTAAAATTGGGAGGAAAGCATTAAAATGGCGAGGGGGGAAGGGTGGGGGGCAAAATAGTGAGGAAAGGGTTAAAGGGGTGGGGGGGGGG
>NW_023305731.1:0-1125 GCF_011077185.1 Oxyura jamaicensis
ATGCGGTACCAGCTGGCCGAGGACGTCCCCGTGCCCCTGCCCTTCCGCCTGGCGGCCAGCGTGGAGTGGGAGCAGCCGGGGAGGTGACAATGGGGGGGGGACATGTCCCCAAAGTGTCCCCAAGTGGGGTGACCCCCTCCCCGTGTCCCCCAAATGTCCCCAAGTGGGGTGACCCCACCCCCCCAGTGTCTCTGTGTTCCCTGCGTGGAGTGGGAGCAGCTGGGGAGGTGACACTGGGGGGGGACGTGTCCCCAAAGTGTCCCCAGCTGGGGTGACCCTGTCGCCGTGTCCCCAATCAGGGTGACCCCAATCAGGGTGACCCCATTCCTACAATGTCCCCATGATGCCCCCGCTTAGGGTCACCCCATTTCCATGTCCCCAAAATGTCCCCAGTTAGGGTGACCTCATCCCCAAAACGTCCCCGTCCCCAAATGGCGTGACCCCATGTCCCCACAATGTCCCCACAATGTCCCCAAAGTGTCCCCAGCTGGGGTGACCCCGTCCCTGTGTCCCCAGAATGTCCCCATGGGGGTGACCCCATTCCCATGGCCCCATGATGGCCCCAGGTGGGGTGACCCCATGTCCCCACAATGTCCCCAGAATGTCCCCAGTGGGGGTGACCTCTTTCCTACAATGTCCCCATGGTGTCCCCAAAATGTCCCCACTTGAGGTGACCCCATACCCAAAATGTCCCCAGTTAGGGTGACCTCCTTCCTACAATGTCCCCAAGATGTCCCCAACTGGGGCCACCCCATCCCCATGTCCCCATGGTGTCCCCAAATGTCCCCACTTGAGGTCACCCCATTCCTACAATGTCCCCAAGATGTCCCCAATTAGGGTCACCCCATCCCCAAAACGTCCCCAAAGTGTCCCCAAAGTGTCCCTAGTACTGGGGGGCCCCACCCCCGCGATGTCCCCGCGATGTCCCCACGATGTCCCCGTGTCCCCGCAGGCTCCGCATCCACCTGAAGCTGCGCTGTGACCTCCCCCCCAAGAAGTGGGTGACACCGGGGGGGGGGAACACCTGGGGGGGGCACCCGGGGGGGTGACACAACATGGTGGGGGTGACATGGGGGGGGTGGCACCATGGGGAGGTGACACTGTGGGGGGACATGGGGGGGGGGG
>NW_023305732.1:0-4814 GCF_011077185.1 Oxyura jamaicensis
AAAGAATTTCAAACCATTGAAAGCACTTCATTCAGTGAATTGAAAGCTATAAGAATTGTGTGATAAATACCAGTTTGAGACTCAAGGGACACCACATTATTAAGAACCCAATTTGTTGACTTGTTTTCTGAAAGTCATTAATTTAAAAAAGATATGTATTTAATTACACTATCAGATAGGTGCAAAAATTAATTTCAACTGAAAGAAGAAAAAGAAGTTAAACTGTTTTGCCCTTTGCTTTAATTATAAGTACCAAAAGAATAGTTTTTTTACGCTTTGTGATATCTTTACCTTGGTATCAAACATATCACTAAAATAACATATTTGAGTATAAGGATACTCATCTGAAAAGAAGTCTTTCAAACTACCAACTCTTCTCTAAAAGACAGTGAAAATCTATAAAATGAAAAAATGATTCCTCCTTACATTCCGTATTTTGTAAATACTGAAGATGGAGACATAAATGGGTGAGCTGATTAATTAACAATTTTCAAACAGTTACTCAGAGTAACACTGATGCAATTATAGCAGCAGGTCTTTTAGAGGTATTAAATTACTAAAGTAAAACAATTATATTTGACAATCCAAGTCAGTGCACGGAGGATCATAAGATAATGGTATGTTCTATTTATGCCATCACCTAGCTCCACCACAGTAGAAAAAATATACAAAATATCCAATTTCAACAAAGTCCATTGGCACTTATAATCAAAGTGCCATGTGTGTCATGCTTGCACACTTACTCATCTTCCATCCATTTCCTTCTACAGCTACAGGGAACTCAACTAAATGTAACAGTTCAATTTGGCTAGGATTGGCTGAAAACTATAGGAAGTCACAAAGAAAACACTCTTGAGTCTAAAGAGAGGCATACAGTGAGCAGTAAACAGCTGAAAGAGCAACACTGTTGAAAAGCTAGGTCAGAGTATAGCAATGACAATTATGCATACTGTAGGAGCATCAAGGATACAGTTCAGAGCATTTAGATTGACAAGCATGCTTAATGCAAGGGGAAGTCCTTCTATATTCAATTAATTAAGTCATTATATAGACCTGTACATATGTTTTCACAGTCATGGATAGGTCTCTGCATCATGGCTGGAGTCACCTGGTGGGTCGTCTCTTTCCTGCCGTACAGGTGCTGCTACTACTTTAGTGATCGATATTTTTCTGCTTTCTGTCTTTCACTTTCCTCTCTCTCAGCTAAGACACTTACTGTTACTTAGTGGCATTTCTTTGCTGTTTTCTCCATCTCACAGGACATTCCCCCTTATTTTCAGAATATCTACCTGTGCTTCCTTTCTTCCAATTTTGACAGATACGTGTTAGGAAATTAAAGAATGCCAGGGAACATTTATGAACGCTCTAGCACAGAGCCAACATCACTAGGTGCCTCCCAAAGCACTCTCATGAGCATTCTATAGACAAAGGTCAATCTACCTGGGAGACAGTTTATATAGGTTTGGCCAGTTTTAGAAACTCAAACAATTTGCTAGCAATGATGTGAACAATTCCATGACCTTTCCCCTCAGAATCAGAATATTTCTGTGGGTACTTTCAATTTACTTCCATAGACACAGCATTCTTCATGCTTTGCCTTCATCTTCCTAGCAAGATCTGCCTCACCATCTCATTTCATAAAGCAAATCTTCCGCAATTGTTTCTTGCGTATGCACAAACACTCACACAACGTATTTATCATGTTTTTCTAAACTTCTTCCCACAGAATCCCAGCTTTTTCTCTCCTTACCATTCCTCTGAGACAGACTGGAAACTGGTGATAAGATACATCCAATTCCACTTGGATCCTGGTGAGGCTGTTAATCCCCAGATAGCTGCAGAAGCCTGCTTGAGGACTTTTGGGAATACAGTTGTCCTAAATTTCACAAAATAGCAGGTTTGTATCTTTACTCTGAATCTGGAGAATCCAGGTGTGTTGGCTATGGTTACCCATTAGAGGGGAGAGGAAACAACCAGAACAGAAAACAGGACACCTTGGAAAAGTCAACCACTAAAGGAAGTGATAGGCAAAGAGCAAAGAGTGTTGTGTCCTGATGAGCATTTCAGTCAGGAAGGTCAGCAGCACACTTCTGAACCCGGTTTTACATGTAGCCTTACTTCCCATGGTTTTCACAGTGCATTAGTGTTACACTAAGGATATGTTCCTTTCAGAGTAAAGAAACCCAAAATACGACCTCCAGGAATACACTGAAGTTGCTTCATATGCTAATATGCATTCAGTCCAAGAGGCAAGACTGAGCCTTGTCTAAAGAAAGGCTCCTGAAACACAATGTAAACACTGACTCTTCACACCATCTCACCCTCTCTACAGATCTTCTTATATTATGCCATGCTCATGCTATGTTTCAATATCAACGTTCTTGAGCATCAGTCTTCAAATCAGGCTCCCTATTTTTCTTAAAGTTGTACAATAGGCCCAGAAAACTGCATGTCTTCATGTTCGACACATTCACATTCATTCTACAAATACTATATTTTACTACTTCAGCATTAGTGTTTTCCATAGTTAAGTAAACCATTTTGTGGTACTTTTACTCAAGACAATAACAACAACAAAAACAGGAAATTGTTGTGGTTTTGTTGTTGTTGTTGATGATGATGATGATGATGGTGTTTTTTTAATGTTTTGATTTTTTGTATTTTTCCATATTTGCTTTTGGAAATTCACACTTTATGTACCAGAGGAAAATGGGATGCACAAAGGGAAAAAGACACAAATTTTTGCTTTCAGAGTGGAGAACCCAAAGACCAAGTAGCATATGATTTCAAAACAGTAACAAGTTTGACAGTTGTTTGCAGTACAACTGTGCCAATACTTCAGGAAATGTCTCTCCTTCCTCCCAAATAGTTTAAGAGAGGAATGACAGTTTCTGCTCTTCCATATCAGTAGTGCAAAAGATAATAGAAAATAACCTGTTTCAGATAGTACCTTACATTTTATTAGAGATCAGATCAAGCTCAGTACATTTACTCTTTCATTTTCCAAGAAACATGAAATCATATTTTTAAGGCATGGGAAAGTACTCACCTGTTGCACGGTGATTGACAGAAATCCCATTCCTGAAAGCTGAAGTGGCAGGTGGCCTTTCATGATCTTCATCAGTTGGATTGGTCATAATATGAAATTTGTCCTTTCATTTGACATGCTCATTGATTTCCAGATGACAAATAACTAAGAAATTCACTGAAAAACAAATAAGTGATGGGCTGGGACCTTGAGTCACAAGGACTGGAGTGTTACTTGAATTTTAATCTTATTTTTAATTATTTGAAGATGTGCTGTAATAAAGTCTATTTTATGGTGTTTTTGAAATTGTTCTTTTTAATTATCCCAGACCAAAAATGTATTTAATTAAAGGTAAAACTTTACAGAATGCCAGTTGAGTCTTTCTTGTAGAGTTCAGGCTGCAGGCAGAAATTCCAGAGACCATTTTACACAGACAAACAAGGCACATCTTGGAGGAAAAAAAGACAACGCAAAAGAACAGTTTCTTATCTGAATCATCATCATCTTAATACATATGGAATAATGGTTTAAACAATTTTGTGTGAAGTAAGACTTAGAACTGTGGTTTTGTCATTTTGACAATTACAAGCTCAAGAAAAAAAGTATTCTAGAAGCACAGACTCCACTCAGAGTACTTGTTAATACACAAATCTGTTTACTTAGGTATCTCTTATTTGTGTTAATTACATCATGCATACATAATTACAGTATAAAGAAGAAGAAAAAATATTTATATGGTGAAAAATAGCCACTGACATAAAGATTCCTACTGAGGACTTTTTCTTTTGCTTTCTCTGTCACCCTCATATTCTACTTTATCTGATAAAATAATGTCTATTAATGGGAACAATGAGGACCTGCGGTCCTTAAATACCCTATCATATGCCAAGGCACACAGCTGTGGGGACTGCATGACAGGGTGTTTCTGTGCAGCATGAATCCATGACACCACTGATATGGTACTTGCCTGAGAAGATTTCAGCCTTTTAATTTAATCAATCTTTTATTTGCCCAGAAGGCATAATACCATTTTAAAGATAGTTCATAATAACCTAAGCTACCTATTTTTTCTAGCAACTTATCTTTTATGCTTCACCTGTCTTGGGCTCATACCTCAACCACACAATGCAGTTACGCCTCAGCTACTGTGCAAGTAGTTAAAAATGTGAAAAATCAGAAACTACTGAAAAATAGAGCATAGTTTTTTCCAAGGTGGGTGATCTCAGAAACAGCTCAGCAAATTGTAATGTTCCTCTAAGTTTATGAGTTAATTCCCTTAAGTAACTGAGACTGCCTACCTTTCACAGCCACTGACCTGTAACGAAGTGTTCGTGTGCCCAAGTTTGCCTTTTCCTGCATTTTATCAAAGGCAGGCTGACAAAGTTAATTTATTTGTTTCCTTTCTTAATTACTCAAACATTTTCTTTCTTTCTTTTTTTTTTTCTTCTTGTAAAAAAAAATATGTGTAAATGAAGAGATCAATAATTCAATCATTCTTGAGTTCAGACCCAATTTGTGTATGGATTCTTAACAGAATTTGTTGTGAGGATCATAAACAGAGTGCTGGTGGGCAGGAGAGAACCTTCATCTCTATGACTCAGCAACTACTTTTGTGCCAAATTTTCTAAGTTACAGATGTATACTACAGTAAACACATTCACCTTATTTCGGTGAAAAATAAGGTGCTTCAGAAGGTGTTTTTAGCATCTGTTCCTTTCTGTATACTTCTTTCTGAATACACTTTTTCAGTGTCTTTTTGAATACACTTATTCACTTATATTTTTCT
>NW_023305733.1:0-1064 GCF_011077185.1 Oxyura jamaicensis
CCCCCCCCGCGCCCCCCAGCAGCCGTGTCCCCGCAGTACTACTACTCGGTGCGGATCTTCGCGGGGCAGGAGCCCTCGTGCGCCTGGGTGGGCTGGGTGACCCCCGACTACCACCAGCACGACGCCGCCTTCGACCTCTCCCGCGTGCGCACTGTCACCGTCACCATGGGCGATGACAAGGGCAACGTGCACGACAGGTGACGGGGGGGGGGGAAATGGGGGGCTAAAGGGGGGGACATCAGGGGGCTGGGGACGTCGGGGGGGACATCAGGGGGTTGGGGACATCGAGGGGGACACCAGGGGGCTGGGGATATCGGGGAGGACACCAGGGGGTTGGGGACATCGAGGGGGACACCAGGATGCTGGGGACACGGGGACACTGGGGACATCGAGGGGGACACTATGGGGCTGGGGGGACACCAGGGATATGGGGACACCGGAGGCTGGGGACATCAGGGGGGACACCAGGGGGCTGGGGACATCGGGGGGGACACCAGGGGGTTGGGGACACCGGGGATATGGGGACACCAGGGGGTTGGGGACACCGGGGGACACACCAGGGGGCTGGGGACACAGGGACACTGGGGACGTCAAGGGGGACACCAGGGGGCTGGGGATATCGGGGGGGGACACCAGGGGGTTGGGGACACCGGGGATATGGGGACACCAGAGGTCTGGGGACATTGGGGGGGGACACCGGCGGGCTGGGGGGACACCGGGGATATGGGGACACTGGGGGGCTGGGGACATCACGGGGACACCAGGGGGCTGGGGACATGGGGACACTGGGAGGCTGGGGATGTGGGGGACACCCCCTATTCTCCCCCCCAATTTCCCCCCACCACCCCCAATCCCCCCCCCCCAACCCAATCCCCCCCCAACGTTCCCATTTTCCCCCCAATTGTCTCCAAACACCCAAATCCCACCCCAAACACCCCAATTCCTCCCCCCAACACCCCCAATTCCCCCCTGTTCCTCCCCATATCCCCCCATATCGCCCCCAACACCCCCATATCCACCCATATCCCCCCTATCTCCCCCCCAACACCCCCATATCCCCCCCC
>NW_023305734.1:0-1169 GCF_011077185.1 Oxyura jamaicensis
TGCTGACATCTAGGCTGCCAAGTCATCCAATGGGACATGTTACTAGAGCAGCCTGGATGTCAGCAATGCAGCTTGGGATCACCTTCTCCGAGTTCAGTTGCAAGGGATGAGCAAGGAATTGTGCCTGGCTTGATGGAAAGCTGTTCTAAAGTCTGTTTTCTAACCCTCTAACAGGTCCTTCTCTGTCCATCAGTCTGGCCTGCCAGCTCTGGTGGGAGTGTCAAGTTGTGGAAGAGGGATTTCCTATTCTTCATGTGACCTGCTGGACACCAGCTTTCCTAGGAAACTGTGATTGTTGCTGAGGAGTGGGCAGGATCAAAGCCCTTGCTGATGAAGATATCACAAGCCTGGGGAGGCTCTGGCATTTCTGTACAATGCTGCTCCCTGATTATGACCCAGGACTCAGGTTCTGAATGAAGCAAAGCAAGCTAGAGGAAAACTGGATGTCCTGGTAAGTTTCTTTTCTTTCTTTCTTTCTTTATCCTTTTTCACTTGTAGGAAAATCTAAATCTTTAAAGCACTGGTTTGAAAACACAGTTTTATGGCAATGATGACGGGTGTGCTCCTTAAACTTGTTTGGAACCTGTTAAAGCTCACTTCAGTGACAGGGGAACCATGCTCAAATTTCTGCTTACCACCAGAAAGCGCTATTCTTGTGGTATTCTTTTCTTTGATGATCATAAGGGAGGTTGAGAAGAGTTCTAAGGAGGAGTCTTCTTTTCCTTTGCGGTATCCAAAACTCCATATTCCAGCTGCTCTTCATCTGTGATCTTCAAAGCTTCCCAGGCCAAAAGAGAATGGAGATGAGGAATGAAGTAGAGAATGCTGACCAATATTTCCAATTCCCACCCCAAAGCTTTGGGACAGAATCAGGGGCATTTCTGGAGTGCTAGAAAGTCAGGAAAATAATGATCATGCACTTGAAGGCAAGGAATAGGATAGAAATGAAGCCTGCAAGGCCCTGGGTAAAGGCACTCTTTAGGCTGCTTCTAGATCAACAGCTGATTTGGTTATTCCACAGTCTCATCTCCACTTGCTTAGAAGCTGGGAAGATGGGAAGTACACTTAGTGCTTTTCATCCCCTCTGGCTAAAGGTAGACAAATTTTCCCTGGCTGGAAAAACAGAAATGACAAAGAGACCCCCCTCTGGGTCTTCCCAATGCTCATCA
>NW_023305735.1:0-1152 GCF_011077185.1 Oxyura jamaicensis
TTGGGGATGGCAGGAGGAGGAGGAGAAGGATGTAGAGGAGGAGGTTGCGGAGGTGGTGCTGGAGGAGGAGAAGGAGGAGGAGGAGGAGGAGGAGGAGGAAGAGGAGCAGGAATTGGAGGTGGATCTGGAGCTGGTGGGGGAGGAGGAGGTGGTGGTAGAGGTGGTTTTGGACGAGGAGATGGAAGGCTCAGGATTTATAGAATCTTTTTTCTAACTTTTTTTTTTTTTTTTAAATAAAAGGGACTTTTGAGTACAACATTATGCAGTTACATCTTTAGAATCTCCCCTGTAGGCACTGAAAGCAGTGAGGGTTTCCAAGCGTATTTACAGAACGCAAGTATCATTCTTTGTACACACCCATTCCTTGAGCAAGCCAAGAGGAACCAAAGGATTACCTGGGGGCAGACACGCATCTCCATGGACACCCAGGATCATCCTTGGAACACCCAAGCAACTCCACACAGCAGCCTTGCACCTCCCTAGAGCAAGGGTGCATCTCTTTGGGGCACAGAAGTGTCGTCTTGGAGCTCCAAAACATCTCCCCACACTGTTCAAGCATTTCTCTCGAGCACCCACGCAGTTTCCTGCAGCCCCAGGCATCTCATCAGGGCTCTCAAGCACCTCCCTGGATCCCACAGGCAGCTCACCCAGGGAGCCAGGCATTTCCAGGGATCTCACGCATCTCCCAGAGCACTCCAGCACCTCCCCAGGCCATGCAAGCACCACACTGGAGTACCCAAACCTCTTCTTGGACATGCTCTTCACTTCCATTAGGCACTAGGCACCTTCCTGCAGCACCCACACATGTCCCAGGGCAACCAAGGTTGAAATCGAGATCCCAGGGTGCTCCACGGAGGTGCTTGCGTGCCCTGGGAAGATCCTGGTGTGCCCAAGGAGATTTTGTCTCCTCCAAGGCTCTGCAGGGCTGAAACAGGGAGCTGCTTGTGTGCCCCAAGGCCAGGTTTGCTTTCTAAAAGGAGGATTTTGCTTGTTCCAGGGTTGATACCTGGTGACTCAGCCAGACACTAAGCAGACGCGGGGAGAGGTCTGTGTGCCTCAGGAGGTGCTTGGCTTCCCAGAGGAGATGCTTGGGTGCTGCAGTGACATGCTGGAGTGCTTGGGCAGCACACATACTGCCCAAGCAAAGCCTCC
>NW_023305736.1:0-1988 GCF_011077185.1 Oxyura jamaicensis
CCCTCTGACCCCCCGGTGCCCTCTGACCCCCCGGTGCCCTCCCCCCCGCCCCCCGCTCCGTGCCCACCTCCTCCCGCCGCAGCACACCGGAAGTGCCCCGCGGGAGGGGCGGGGCGGCTGCGCGCGCACGCGCAGTGTGGGCCGCCGGGCGGCAGCGGCAGCACCAGGGGGCGCCGCCGCGCGCGGCTGGCGGGGGAGGGAGGGGGCACCCACGTGACCGCGCACAGCCCCACGTGACCCCGCAGGCCCCACGTGACCACGGCGCTGCCCTCCGGGGGGGGGGGGGGCGGCCCGGTGTCACCTCACAGCCGGTGTCACAGCCGGTGTCACAGCCATCACACCGTGTCACACACCGTGTCACACCATCTTATCACACTGTTGCACACCCGGTGTCACACCCGTCACAGCCCATGTCACACTGCCCTGTCACACCACTGCACACCCGGTGTGGCACCTGGTGTCACACCTGTCACACCACACCCGTCATCACAGTGTCACACCCGGTGTCACACCCACCACCCCCCGTGTCACCCCGTGTCACCCCGTGTCACACCCAGTGTCACCCCGTGTCACCCCGTGTCACCGCGTGTCACCGCGTGTCACCCCGCTGTGCCCCCATCACCCCGTACTGACGGTGCCGGGAGCACCTTACCAAGCAGAGCCCAGCACTGCCAGCGCCAACTCGTGGGTGCTAATTAGTGTCCTGGCTAACTGTCCTGCGCGGCGCTAACGAACCGAAGCACGAAGCCTCGGGCCTGTCCCCAGGCCTGTCCCCAAGCCTGTCCCCAAGCCTGTCCCTGGGAGCTGGTCCTGGGGGCAGAGCCGAGCGGCGGCTGGGGCTGCGCCGGGGCCTGGGGGCAGCGGGCGGGGACGAGGAAGAGCCCCCAGCCTTCATCCCCACCGGAGCCAGGGGTGGAGGACCGGGGCTCGCTTAATTGCGTTAATGATCTCCACATAAAGCAATGTTACTGCCGAGGCCAGGGACGGAGGAACGGGGGTCCCTTGACCGCACTAAACCAGCCGCCGCCGCGTCTGCGCGCTGCTGTGCTGAGCGGAGCCTGAGGGGCCCTGCCAAAAACGGGGAACCTGCCCCAAAAACCAGCCGGGACCGACCTGGAGGGCTGGACAAGAGCCGAGGAGCCGCGCACAGGCAGGGGGTCAGCCGGTGGTGGTGAAGAGGAGTTACCGGCCTTCATCCCCACAGCCCCCGGCGACCAGCAGCGGGACGCGCTGCCGAAGGCAGGCGGGAGGGGCTGGTGGAGGCGGCTCCGTTAATTAGCTTTAATGCGAGGCGGGGACAGCCTGCGCCGATGCTCCACGCGTGGGGAATCGCGGTGCCTGCGCAGCCCCTCGCTGCACCCAACCACGGCAAGCTGCCGCGGCGGCGGGCACGGCCTCGGCGGGGCCGCCGCGTGCTGCCCGGCGCTGGACGAGCACCCCGACTTCGCAGTGCTGCCGCTGGAGCCCGGTTTCCTCCCGCCAGCTGCCCGTCCTCGTCCCCGTCCCCGCGGGCGGTCAGGGCGCACCGCGGGGCAGCACGGTCTCGGCGACGCGGGGCGCGGCGGTGCCGGTGCCGGAGCCCAGCAGCAGCGCGTCCCGCAGGGCCTGGCGCTGCTCGGCCCCCAGCGCCCCGTCGTGGTGCAGCCGCAGCCACGGCTCCCCTGCGGGCGGGCGGCACGTGGGCACGGGCTGGGGGGCACGGCCACGGGGTCCCCTCGCCGCCACCGCCACCCCGCCGCCGCCCCCTTACCTGCCCGCAGGCGCTGCCCCACGGCCACCAGCAGCTCGGCGCCCACGCGGGGGTTGATGGCTTCCCCCACGCGCGTCCGGCCGGCCCCCAGCTCGTGCAGCACGCGGGCCAGCGGCAGCGCCTCGATCCGCTGCACCGTGCCTGGGCCAGCACCGCGTCACCGCCGGCACCGGGCACCGCGGTGGTGGGGAGCAGGGGGGGCACCGGGATGTGGGGGTGGTGGGGAGCAGGGGGGGGG